>NC_048586.1:35922729-36167729 GCF_013265735.2 Oncorhynchus mykiss | reverse complement strand
TTGTGCATAATAGCATTAACAACCCACTCTCTAAAGCTTTTGACATTAATGTTGATCAGAGTCAGACATTTAGGGCAAAAGAACGTTCAAGAAAGCCTCTCTGTGTAACGGCTATATTGCTTCACCCCCTCACTCTTCAAAATCATATTTCCAGATTCATTTCAGACGCATGCTGTTTTGATGACATTTTAATTGGAAAATGAAAAGTAATATTACACCATTCGTTATGCACTTGGCGCTTTTGTTTTCCCCAAACGGTTCAACTCAAATTAATGTATGACAGAGCTGAGAGCGATGACTAAGATTGTTCCCTTACCTTGTAAAAAGGAGCTCAGCTCTCAACTCTGAGGGAAATAGTTTCTCTGTGTGTGTGTGTAACTTAGAGAGGAGGGCAGTCAACAGCACACATGGTAATGAGGGCCTTTCACTGCGGAGACATGGATCGTATTCATTAGGCACCAAATGGAACAGAACGGGCTGAAACAGGGAGGAACTACCTGAACTTGACCAATTAGAAACACTCGTTATTGCAAAACATTTTGCTGTAGTGTGTCCTAATGAATACTACCCTCTGTGCTGACCAGCGTTGTGTGGGCCCCCTAGCCATTTGGACCTGGAGACACAGATGGGGATCAGAATGCTCCCAGCTAGTCAGGGAACTGAAGGAATAGCTCTCCTGTTCCTTTCCGTCTGACCAGAGTAACCTCAACCTCCATCTGTCTTACCTCAAAGGAACACGGAGAAATGTTGCTAATGGATTGAAACCAAAGGAAAAGCTATTGACATTGCAAACTACTGACTCAGTTTGTGCTGGTTGTATGTTCACCCTCGATGATGTTTCTTCTGTAAATCACATGCCAACCTTCATCTGATTTGAGTGGCGTTTTTTGTTACTAAAAGCCCATGAGGGGTGCACTGCAGCCTGAGCCTTTTGATATGTGTTCCCATGTGGCTCAGTTGGTACACCATGGCATTTGCAACTAGAGGTCTGTGCGGGACTGATTTCTTCATCCCGCCACCACCCGCAGCTTTTCATACCGCACCTGCCTACCCCCACGGGCTTTTTGTCCGACTTCCACACACTACAGCAAGAACTTGTCCCGAACCCAACCGCAGTCCCGCAATGTTATTTTAGGCATATGTGACGCAGCTCACTTGCCAGCCATGGTCCCAGCTTGACGCACCAAATTCTGAGAGTGTGTAAACAATGAGATAAAGATGTGCTTTTAATACAGCAAGTAGACCTTGTGGAATAACAACATTTTACATCCCCAAGTCATCAGTTTGACCGCCCGCATCATGATAAATGCAGACCGCGCCACAATGATCTCTGTCCGGACCCGCAGCCCTCTACTTGCAACGCCTGGGTTGTAGGTTGAAAGGATGAAAATGTAGGCACTCACTACTGTAAGTTGCTCAGGATAAGAGCGTCTGCTAAATGACTAAAATGTAAATGTGAAATGAGAGCGATGGCAGCGGTATTGGATGATGCAGTAGTCACCAGACTAGAACAGGAGGAGAGAGAGGGAGAGGAGTGCAGAGAGAGACACACACACACACACACACAGACGTGAAGCAACATTCTCCCTGACTGTTCACTCACTCTCTTCTCTCTGCTCTGCATGGAAGGAAGGCTAGACACTATGACAACCGGGGAAGGTAAGAGCACGAATGGAATGGACTATTTCATGTCAAGGGCAGAACACACAGGGCTCAGAGGCGAATGGTTGTTTCTCTCGCTCTCACTCTCTGGGGGGGGGGGGGGGGGGGGGGGGGCAGTGATTTGTAAGGTAGAGAAAATCATATTAACTCATGATTTGTCTAGTTATTTTGTATACTTCTTGTGAGACAATGTAGCAATTTGAGATTGTAGGCCCAGTTCCTAGTGCCTAGATAGTGTAGATAGTGAACATATAGATTTAAAAACAACAGATAGTGAATGGTGGGGCTGTTGTTTTCAAACTCTCTAATAGAGAACGATTGTTGTTGTTTACCATGTGTCTGTTTTATTGTGTAGGATAAAACAGACCGCTGTTTTGTTGTATAGTTTATATATACATACATACATACATACATGCATACAGTGGGGCAAAAAAGTATTTAGTCAGCCACCAATTGTGCAAGTACTCCCACTTAAAAAGACGAGAGGGGCCTGTAATTTTCATAATAGGTACACTTCAACTATGACAGACAAAATGAGGGGAAAAAATCCAGAAAATTTACATTGTAGGATTTTTTATGAATTTGCAAAATATGGTGGAAAATAAGTATTTGGTCAATAACAAAAGTTTATCTCAATACTTATATACCTTTTGTTTACCAATGACAGAGGTCAAACGTTTTCTGTCTTCACAAGTCTTCACAAGGTTTTCACACACTATTGCTGGTATTTTGGCCCATTCCTCCATGCAGATCTCTTCTAGAGCAGTGATGTTTTGGGGCTGTTTCTGGGCAACATGGACTTTCAACCCCCTCCAAAGATTTCCTATGGGGTTGAGATCTGGTGACTGGCTAGGCCACTCCAGGACCTTGAAATGCTTCTTACGAAGCCACTCCTTCGTTGCCCGGGCGGTGTGTTTGGGATCATTGTCATGCTGAAAGACCCAGCCACGTTTCATCTTCAATGCCCTTGCTGATGGAAGGAGGTTTTCACTCAAAATCTCACGATACGTGGCCCCATTCATTTTTTCCTTTACACGGATCAGTCGTCCTGGTCCCTTTGCAGAAAAACAGCCCCAAAGCATGATGTTTCCACCCACATGCTTCACAGTAGGTATGGTGTTCTTTGGATGCAACTCAGCATTCTTTGTCCTCCAAACACGACGAGTTGAGTTTTTACCAAAAAGTTATATTTTGGTTTCATCTGACCATAAGACATTCTCCCAATCTTCTTCTGGATCATCCAAATGCTCTCTAGCAAACTTCAGACTGGCCTGGACAAGTACTGGCTTAAGCAGGGGGACATGTCTGGCACTGCAGGATTTGAGTCCCTGGCGGCGTAGTATGTTACTGTTGGTAGGCTTTGGTCCCAGCTCTCAGTTCTGGGATTTTTGCTCACCGTTTTTGTGATCATTTTGACCCCACGGGGTGAGATCTTGCGTGGAGCCCCAGATCGAGGGAGATTATCAGTGGTCTTGTATGTCTTCCATTTCCTAATAATTGCTCCCACAGTTGATTTCTTCAAACCAAGCTGCTTACCTATGGCAGATTCAGTCTTCCCAGCCTGGTGCAGGTCTACAATTTTGTTTCTGGTGTCCTTTGACAGCTCTTTGGTCTTGGCCATAGTGGAGTTTGTAGTGTGACTGTTTGAGGTTGTGGACAGGTGTCTTTTATACTGATAACAAGTTCAAACAGGTGCAATTAATACAGGTAAAGAGTGGAGGACAGAGGAGCCTCTTAAAGAAGAAGTTACAGGTCTGTGAGAGCCAGAAATCTTGCTTGTTTGTTGGTGACCATATACTTATTTTCCACCATAATTTGCAAATAAATTCATTAAAAATCCTACAATGTGATTTAATGGATTTTTTTTCTCATTTTGTCTGTCATGGTTGAAGTGTACCTATGATGAAAATTACAGGCCTCTCATCTTTAAGTGGGAGAACTTGCACAATTGGTGGCTGACTAAATACTTTTTTGCCCCACTGTACATACAGTTGAAGTCGGAAGTTTACATACACCTTAGCCAAATACATTTAAACTCAGTATTTCACAATTCCAGTGGGTCAGAAGCTACATACACTCAATTAGTATTTGGTGGCATTGCCTTTAATTGTTTAACTTCGGGTAGCCCTCCACAACCTTCCCACAATAAGTTTAGTGCATTTTGGCCCATTCCTACTGACAGAGCTGGTGTAACTGAGTCAGGTTTGTAAGCCTTCTTGCTCGCACACACTTTTTCAGTTCTGCCCACAAATGTTCTATAGGATCAAGGTCAGGGCTTTGTGATGGCCACTCCAATACCTTGACTTTGTTGTCCTTAAGCCATTTTGCCACAACTTTGGAAGTATGCTTGCGGTCATTGTCCATTTGGAAGACCCATTTGCGACCAAGCTTCAACTTCCTGACTGATGTCTTGAGATGTTGCTTCAATATATCCACATCATTTTCCTACCTCATGATGCCATCTATTTTGTGGAGTGCACCAGTCGCTCCTGCAGCAAAGCACCCCCACAACATGATGCTGCCACCCCCGTGCTTCACGTCGGGATGGTGTTCTTCGGCTTGCAAGCCTCCCCCTTTTTCCTCCAAACATAACAATGGTCATTATGGCCAAACAGTTCTATTTTTGTTTCATCAGACCAGAGGACATTTCCCCAAAAAGTATGATCTTTGTCCCCATGTACAGTAGCAAACCATAGTCTGGCTTTTTTATGGCGGTTTTGGAGCAGTGGTGATCCTAACTGACCTAAGACGGAATTTTTACAAGGATTAAATGTTAGGAATTGTGAAAAAGTGAGTTTAAATGTATTTGGCTAAGGTGTATGTAAACTTCCGACTTCAACTACATATATATACTGCTCAAAAAAATTAAGGGAACACTAAAATAACACATCCTAGATCTGAATGAATGAAATATTCTTATTAAATACTTTTTTCTTTACATAGTTTAATGTGCTGACAACAAAATCACACAAAAATTATCGATGGAAATCCAAATTTATCAACCCATGGAAGTCTGGATTTGGAGTCACACTCAAAATTAAAGTGGAAAACCACACTACAGGCTGATCCAACTTTGATGTAATGTCCTTAAAACAAGTCAAAATCCCTCTGTCACAAATGCCATGGTTGCCCATAGTTTGAAGATGTAATCCGGAGACAGGTGTTTAATACAACAGCCTTCTGTGTGTTCTCTTTTCGCCTCCGTCTGCATATTTGCAATCAAACACCAGAAGTATCTCCATCCCCTTAGCTATCATACTCTACTTCCACTGATTTCCAAACTCCAGAAAGTGGAGAACAACACCTTTGCAGTATCTTTCAAAAAAGACACGTTAGAAAGGATTACCTACACGTACTGACCAGATCATGTTTTAGACAGAAGTGTGCTACATGGCAGACCAATCCGAACTCATCTCTTGGCATGTACAGCTCACTTATTATCTCAACCAATCATGGCTAGCGGGATGGTTCCTGTCTCTTTTTGTGACTAAACCAACTAGGCTCGTAATTTAAAATGTGTATTCGTATTTACAGATGGCATACGAGTTTGATGTTAAGGCACACGAAAGTTCACGTTACAGAAGGCATTTCTGCCAAAAATCGCATCTCCTCTGAAGTAGTGATGTGCGACATGTGCCTAGTTTCCTAAAACGAGTCACATATTATGGTGAAATGATCTTGGTTATACAGTGGCATGTTAAACAAGAGAGAACATTTTAGAAACACTCTCTCGTAGCATGCACACCAGTGTTTCCTTTGCGTTCGTTTAAGTGTGGCGCTGCTCCACGACAGAATCATTCTCGCCACACCAAAAGAAACATCCTATTTCTACCAACCATAGTTTCAATACAGTTCTGTACAGCACATTCACTTTTCTTGGTAAATAGATATTCTGTCTTGGTTCAACACAGTTCTGGAGGTTATTTAGCTCTGAGTTGTGGCAGGCAACCAGTGAGCGAGTGACCAGTGCTCGATACAAAAGCTCTGCGGCGCGAAGCACAATTCACTTGAATCACTTCAGAGTGCTTCTGCGTGAGGAACTGCAAGAAAGGTACGTTAGTTTGTTTGTTTGACTAAAGCCAGCTAGCTAGCTTGTTAACTACATAAGCTAGCTATAACATTACAACTCTTCTAGCATCATTTAGATCTATAATATTGCTGCCACAATTGTAACAGCAATTATCTATCCCATATCCACAAGTATGTTGATGATAGAAACATGGTTAATTAACTAACGTTACTAGTCTAACAAGTTAGCTAGCTAGTTCGTTTGGAACTGTATCAAGTGCAAGCAAGATAGCTACATTTATCTGTCTTCGATTCCATCATTTTTTTCTCAGATGAGTTTATTTAAATATATCTAGCCACAGCAGCGAAAGAGAAAGGGGGAGCAGGGACAAACTTTATTTTGTTAGCTTAAGCTTTTAAAGAGTTAGCTATCGTTTTTATAATAAGTGTATGGCTTACTTTACTAGACAGAGAAAAGGCTGAATCCCGGGTGTGAGGTAGGGATGCATAAGGGACAGAATGGAGCAGAGGAAAGGAAAGCGCCAGGAGGGGAGATGGAGGTGCACAAAGGAGAGAGGGGAGCAGAGTGGAACAGAGGAAAGGAGATAAAGGGCCATAAAGGGAGATGGAAGGAGAAAAGGAGAGAGGAGTAAGGCCAAGTGCGCACCACCGGCAATCCGGATGGGATTTAACCTTTCTGATCTCCCCATCCCGGATCCGGGTTCGTGAATACAGACTCAAGCTCATTACCATAACGCAACGTTAACTATTCATGAAAATCGCAAATGAAATGAAATAAATATGCTAGCTCTCAAGCTTAGCCTTTTGTTAACAACACTGTCATCTCAGATTTTCAAAATATGCTTCTCAACCATTGCAAAACAAGCATTTGTGTAACAGTATTGATGGCTAACGTAGCATTTAGCATTAGCATTCAGCTGGCAACATTTACACAAAAAAACAGAAAAGCATTCAAAAAAATCATTTACCTTTGAAGAACTTCAGATGTTTTCAATGAGGAGACTCTCAGATAGCAAATGTTCAGTTTTTCCTGAAAGATTATTTGTTTAGGACAAATCGCTCCGTTTTCTGCGTCACGTTTAGCTATGAAAAAACCCCTGTATCCAGGATTGTGTAAATCTATCAGCAAGCTCATTAGCATAACACAACGTTAACTATTTATGAAAATCGCAAATGAAATGAAATAAATATGCCATCTCTCAAGCTTAGCCTTTTGTAAACAACACTGTCATCTCAGATTTTCAAAATATGCTTCTCAACCATAGGAAAACAATCATTTGTGTAAAAGTAGCTAGCTAGAGTTAGCATTTCGCGTTAGCATTTAGCGTTAGCATTAGCGTTAGCATCCAGCACGCAACATTAACAAAAACATAAAAGCCTTCAAATAAAATCATTTACCTTTGAAGAACTTCTGATGTTTTCAATGAGGATACTCTCAGTTAGATAGCAGATGCTCAGTTTTTCCAAAAAGATTCCTTGTGTATTAGAAATACCTCCGTTTTATACATCACATTTGGCTACCAAAAAAAATCCATAAATTCAGTCCTCAAAACGCAAACTTTTTTCCAAATTAACTCCATAATATCGACTGAAAACATGGCAAACGTTGTTTAGAATCAATCCTCAAGGTGTTTTTCACATATCTCTTCATTGATACATCGTTCTTGGAAAAATGCTTTCTCTCCTGAATCCCAGGAGAAAATGCCCGCACCTGAAGATTACGCACAAATTTAGACAAAGGACACCGGGCGGACCTCTGGAAAATGTAGTCTCTTATGGCCAATCTTCCAATGATATGCCTACAAATACGTCACAATGCTGCTAAGACCTTGGGCGAACGACAGAAAGTGTAGGCTCATTCCTTGCGCAATCACAGCCATATAAGGAGAGAATGGAAAACAGAGCTTCAGAAATTCTGCTAATTCCTGGGTGATGCATCATCTTGGTTTCGCCTGTAGAATGAGTTCTGGGGCACTTACAGACAAAATCTTTGCAGATTCTGAAACTTCAGAGTGTTTTCTTTCCAAAACTGTCAAGAATATGCATAGTCGAGCATCTTTTCGTGACAAAATATCGCGCTTAAAACGGGAACGTTTTTTATCCAAAAATGAAATAGCGCCCCTAGAGCTCTAAGAGGTTAAAGTGGTTTACAATTTACAGACTGAAGCCGTGGCTTTATAATACGCCACATGGTTAGTCAAATATCCTTTAATTAATCTAAGGGCTAAAAATGCATATTTAGTCTATACTAGTCTACAGCATTATGTGTTTATTTCTGAGCCAACTCCACCAGGACCTCGATGACCCAATGGGTCTGGAGGGAGAGGAGGCCAGGTGGAGAAGACCAAGACCAGGGAACAGTTCTGGGTTTGGTTCAGAGAGGAGGTAAAACATTTGTTTTCAAATGCTGTGATGAAAACAATGTTACATCACGTGTGTTGGATAAATTAAAACTAACAGCTATTTATCACTTATTTTCTATTTTGTGCTGTAATTTAGTCATGGATCCATATCTTGTTGGCCTCCAGGACAGCCTAAACCGGAGGTTCCAAAACCTGGAGATTCTGGGGGCCTTCAGTATGTTGGGACCTCAGGCTGCATAAGGATAAACACCTTTAACCTGACCCTCCTCTCCAGGCAGTTCTTGCAAGCGTCAGAGGCTGCTGTGCTACAAGAGTGGCCCTCTTACAAGCAACGTGCTAGTTGGAAAATTGAAGGTATGGCATGTTGCCCAACCCTTTTTCCTGTTGAACTACCACTATTGGCTCTTCTTTAATCTTGTACATATTTTAGTTGTTCATGTATTTCAGGGATTGGACCAGCTGACAGCAATGACAAAGCTGGCCTCGCAGTTTGGTGAGTGAGGGCAGTCTACCCCTGCCTTAGTCAGCTGGCAGCGATCGCACTGACTATACTAGTGTCTTCCGCTAATTGTGAGGGACTTCTCTGCAATGAAACAAGAACATTTAAATGTGAAAGTACATCCTCTTTGTCCCTCTCTCTTCTCTTATTATTCTTTCTGTTATTGCAGGTCAAAACAGACTTGAGGAACAGACTGCAGGGAGAGCATCTATCCACCTGCATGCAGCTCTCCATCAATGGCCCTCTCATCAAGGAGCTCAATTACAGGAGGGCGTTGGAAATCTTTTTCCAAAAGCCCAGAAGAATAAAGTGCTCTGACAAGGGCTGTAAACTATGTTAGAACTAGGTTTTTGTCAGAACCTGGAAAGAGATTTCCAACACCCTTCTTTTGTGATGGACATGAATTAGTGGACTAATTCATGTTCAGTCTCATGTTCCTCTGTTCTGTCCAGATAAACTTTGTTTTATTTCAGAAAGGTCTCTGTTGTGTTTCTTTAGATAGCTGCAGCACTCAACTTTAGATCGCATCCTGTATACAATAATAATTTTACCAATATGTTATTGAACTCATTTCTGGGGGTGGAAATTATATTTTAGATGGTTTATTTGAGTTTTTTCCTTTTAAAAAGTCACAAGAACCAAGCTTTTCAGTACTTATACATATTTTGTTTTGGGGGGAGGACACTGGAACCCACCAAAATAGGGGGGACCCTCACCCCCGCTAACTTTCCCCCAAAGCTAACACATTTTCCAGAGGAAACACTGATGCGCACACACACTCTTGGATGGTTGAGCGGTAGGGTGACTGGACTGACTGGTTTGTGACTGACAGGGCAGCAGCAGCTCTCTCTGACACACACATCGCACACAAAACACACACACATTATTAATAATGTACCTTTAGGAAACCATTGCAGTCACTGTGGCAGAGTATCATTCCAGTGCTGGTCACTGGGGCAGAGTATCATTCCAGTGCTGGTCACTGGGGCAGAGTATCATTCCAGCGCTGGTCACTGGGGCAGAGTATCATTCCAGTGCTGGTCACTGGGGCAGAGTATCATTCCAGTGCTGGTCACTGGGGCAGAGTATCATTCCAGTGCTGGTCACTGGGGCAGAGTATCATTCCAGTGCTGGTCACTGGGGCAGAGTATCATTCCAGTGCTGGTCACTGTGGCAGAGTATCATTCCAGTGCTGGTCACTGGGGCAGAGTATCATTCCAGTGCTGGTCACTGTGGCAGAGTATCATTCCAGTGCTGGTCACTGGGGCAGAGTATCATTCCAGTGCTGGTCACTGTGGCAGAGTAGGGCTGGTGACAGGGTGTACTTAACTTGACCCTGGACAGCTGTGTGTGTGAAGGATGGACATAACACCAGAGGCCTGGTAAGAATAACCTTTACCCATTCATCCACTTGCAAACATTAAGGCCAAATGCCAGAGCTAGATATGTAATGGAAGCTAAGGGCTACTGTAATACCAAGCAGTAGCCTACTTGTCCAAGGGGATAGTAGGGAGTTAAACGACAGTGATGCAGTATAAAGCTCTGTTAATTCAAACTAACAATTTATGGTTTGTACAGATGTAGCATCTTAATTTGATCACCCACTACAGGACATTTAAAACTTGTAGGAGTAATTGATGTTTAAAAAGGCTTTGGAAGTTTCAGACTTTATTTTCCCTTAGAAAAAAATTATCAACCCCTACAAAAATGTCCATTAATTATAATTCACATGTCAGGATTATTTTCCTCCTGTAGCAAACTGGCTAATATTAAGATCCTACATCTGTACACTCTCAATGACTCCGCATCACATCTCCATCACTGTTGTTGGGAAATGTGATACATAAATACAGACATGAATGTTGTTGATTAGATAAGAAGATAAAAAAAATGTTTGTTTTTATTAGATGGATATTGAATGATGTAAGATGTTTTTGATTAGAGGGACAGAGAGACTGAAATCAGTGACGATAAACAAACTCTCTGACTGTCCCTTTTGTCCACTTCTAACTTTGTCCATGAGGATGCCAACCAAGTGTATTTTGTGAATAGCTGTCTGCCCACATGGACCTAGTAATGAATGGATGTCTTTGAGGTGTGTGTTAGGGTGTGCAGGACCTTCTTGCCCGGGCATGGGTGGCTCTGCCAAAGCTTTACTGAAGGTTTGCCACCCATCAGGAAAAAAACATTCCGTGCATGCTACCAACTGGCTTTTTATTTGGCCTACTAATCTGTTCTTCAGAGAGTTTTTGTCATTCACGTGTGTTGTTGAACATGGTTGATTTTCTCAATTTCGCTCAGCTTCAGCACGGTGTTTATGTGATGGGGGTGTGGGCCCACCACATATTCCACGTTCCCCAGCTCACGCGTGAGAAAACATCTCAAATGCTAAACAAGCCTTTGCTTTATGCTAGTACAGTTCTAACTGTAGCAGTCAAAGCTCTCTCTCTCTGTTCTCACTCTGCCTGCTTTTTTATTTATATATTTAACCTTTATTCAACTAGGCAAGTCAGTTAAGAACAAATTCTTATTTTCAATGACGGCCTTGTTCAGGGGCAGAACAACAGATTTTCACCTTGTCAGCTCGGGATTCGATCTTGCAACCTTTCCGTTATTAGTCCAACGCTCTAACCACTAGGCTACCTGCCGCCCCTTTGAATGAAGACATTGAGATAAAACTGTCCGGTTTGAGTGTTTGTTGCAGCTCGTTCCTGCTCAGAGGAAATGGTTTCAGATACGACCTCATTTCCTTCTCTCAGCTCTCTCTCCCATCAGAACTAAATGAAGCCCTGAGTCAGGCACATTAACTATTGGAGCTCTGAGACAGACACGTTAACTGCCTGTTGAATGTCATTATACCATGGCAATGTTGAATACACCTTTCTGATTGGTTTGAAGGACATTCTAGAGCATGCATTATTTTTCTATAACGCACAGTATATTTGCACAATAGAATTCAATGGCTAAAATGAATACAAAATTGTCTACACTGAGTGTACTAAACGTTAAGAACACCCGCTCTTTCCATGACCGACTGACCAGGTGAATCCAGATGAAAGCTATGATCCCTTATAGATGTCACTTGTTAAATCCACTTCAATCAGTGTACATGAAGGGGAGGGATTTTTATGCCTTGAGACAATTGAGACAGATTGTGTATGTGTGTTCCTAATGTTTTGTACACTCAGTGTGTGTGTGTGTGTATATATGTGTATATATATATATATATATATATATATATATATATATATATATATATATATATATATATATATATATATATATATATATATTTTTTTTTTTTTTTTAAAACAGCAACAATACAATGCAGATGGGTGTTTTGGTCAGTGGGTATGTGTATATTATAGAAATATTTTTAAACAGCTACAATACATAGACAATGCAGATGGGTGTTTTGGTCAGTGGGTGTGCTTGCCCTGAGATGCCAGCAAAAGGGATTTTCCAAGGGCGGGAAAACCAAGCATGGAAGTGAGGGCAACCATAACGACCAGGACCAGCCCACCGCTCACAGCATGAAACCAAACCAACAAATAGAAATAGTGAAACGCAAAACAGACAATAACTCCACCCTCACCCCTGATTGGAGGACCTCACATTTATACTGTACATTTGTGTACACAATAATTCCAACACTCATCAATTCCACCCTTCAGACAGGCACAGATCAACCCATCTTTCCCAGTAAATAATACTTCTACCATTTCTTCTCCCAATACACCCCTCCATTCTCCTATGGTGTCTCACTAGGGACTTGAACCTCCTTATCTGCAACATTTCAGAGTACATGGCCATTAAGGCCAGATTGTTCTTCAATATGTTCAAACTTTCATAGATGACCAGCAGGGTCAAATAATAATCACAGTGGTTGTAGAGGGTGCAACAGGTCAGCACCTCAGGAGTAAATGTCAGTTGGCTTTTCATAGCCGATCATTCAGAGGCTGAAACAGCAGGTGAAGTAGAGAGAGCGAGAGGGAGAGAAACGAAAACAGCATGTGCGGGACAAATTAACACGTCCAGTGAATAGGTCTGGGTTCCATAGCCGCAGGCAGATCAGTTGAAACTGGAGCAGCAGCACGGCCAGGTGGACAGGGACAGCCAGGAGTCATCAGGCCAGGTAGTCCTGAGGCATGATTCTAGGGCTCAGGTCAGCCAGGAGGGGAGGGAGAGAGAATTCGAGGGAGCATACTTAAATTCACACAGGACACCAGATAAGAAAGGAGAATTACACCAGATATAAGACTGACCCTAGCCCCCCGACACAGACTATTGCAGCATAGATATCAGTTCAGACATTGAAAATCTGTTCCCAACTATCTTGAATTTTATGCAGCATAGTTGTCAACTCTCTTGATGTAAGTAAAACTTTGATTTATATTAGTAATTTTAAGCCATTTATGATTTTGAATTGGTGTCAGACAAACCATAATTGCCTTTCCCATTGTTGTGGCAGAGCTGCCATGAGTAGGTTATAATTTTGTATTCGCACACTCTAGGAGCTCAGATGTTTCGACGTCGAAACGTTGGTAATTCCATTTTTGCATCTGAGCTCCTAGAGTGTAGGGCTCTCTTTTAGTTTCTAGTTTTCTACTCCGCTAGCCAGCACCTCGCCTAAATAGGTGTGTGTTTCTTTTTCTTCTATATCATTTTGTATTCAGCATACATCTCCATATGCCCAGATTAATTGGTTGTTTACAATGTCATTCATAAACATCATACCTTTCTTATACATTCTCTCCAATAAAATTGTCTTATCTTCTATCAGTACATATTGTTTGCTGTAATATATATTCTGGAGGATAAAATTGGATAGTTTAATAATAATAATACAAATAATACTTTACTTTGCTGCCCTTGCTACAGCCATAAGAGTACCACTGAGAAAGTGAATATCCATCACTGTCTGTCTTGCCATAGACGCGGGGATATCTCAAAGTTCTATCAGTGTTCAATTAACTGACATTGTCCTTCAGCCTGCTGGGTGGGTTTCCTCACTGACAGATGGCTGCTGTCTTTTATCTCAACCCTTTGATTGGCTCTTCATTAAGAACTAACTATATGCTCCTCTAGAGAGACATAGAGAGACTACTGAGGAGCTGACCTGTTTGTTTAGTTATAATGAAGTCGTATAGAAACATACTTTCCCCCCTCTGAAACAGCCCAGAGCCCGGGTCTCAGCTGTGTGTGTCTATGCTGTGATAACATTTCCCCAAATATTTTTTTTGTTTATGGCATTTTACAACTACCTGTGTTTTTTCCCCTTTCAGATCTGGCCTTTATTGTCCCATTTGTCACAGCAGCAAAGTCTTGACTCTGAACCCAAACATTTAGGGTGAGTCCCACATGGCATCCTATTCATCGTATGCACTACAGTTGACCATATGGCCCTGTTCAAAAGTAGTGCACTATATAGGGACAGATGTTGTTGTGCTGCTTGACCTAGGCTTTATATCTTGTTTGTTATAGGATTTTTACAAACGTCATGGCTCAGAATAAACCGACTGTCTAGAGTTGAAGACATAACTAAGTGTCTGACTGAAGCACTTCCACTAACCTTCACTGTTAGGATGCTGCTGCAGGGTCTGTTCTAAATCCCCAGTCTGTCTGTCTACCTCTGTCCTTTCATACTTTGATGAATAGGTTAGGCCTAACTCCTGACAGTACACTTGATGCTGCAGGCTTTCACTTTGTTTTGCCTTCACCAGAGGGGGATTTAGTACTTTATGGTGAGAGCCAGACCATTACTTTACCACATTCTTGCCTTTGTTTACAACACTCAACATTCACCTAACACTTGGCCACACTTAATACTGACTCTTTGCTTATTTTCAGTCTCTGATTTCTGTCTGCTCACCCTGGCAAACATGGAGCCAGTCGCCACTGCCCGTAAAGTATGAGAGATCCCACTGGTATGGTGGCTCCTTAGGGACACACTTTCCCCTCTGTGTGTAAAATATTTTTGCTTTGTTGGCTGTCTTATTACGTAGCAAAGCAGATCAGTTTTAATTAACAGAGCCTTTCAAGCACTGTGGAAAGATCGGCTTTTCATCCTACATTCAGTAATCAGAGATCTCTCATTTAAAAGCCTGAAGAGCGTAGCTGACTGACCAGGTAGATGATCTTTGACCCTCCTTGACACATGAGCAATCAATGGGAAGAGAGTCTTGAACCTGATCTGCCACTTAAGCCTTTCTATGGTTATTTTACCATGGCAACAGGGAACTCCTCCCATAGCGGGCTGTCAAGGAACGATACCAAGTAAGCGTGAGCTCTCTTTCTCTCCTTTTCCCAACGTTAGATTCGCATGGATTTAAATCCTTTAGGGATTATAGGGAAGCAGAACATTGTCAAATGCTTTAGTAATGGTTATTATTATTCAGCGCGCGCGCCTGTGTGTGTCCGCCTGTGCGTGTCCGCCTGTGTGTGCACATGCGTGTGTCTCAGAGTGAGCGAGGGATGGGGTGGGTGTTTTATCTGAGCGGTCCCTGTTTGCTCTTATAGGCATCAGCATAATGAGAGATCACTAATGACATTGTGCTGAACATTAGCCTAGCCTGAAGCCCTCAGACTTATGTAAACTGCTGACTGGAGTGACAGGCTCACAGACAGACAGACCAGGACAGTGCTGGAGGAACTAGTTGTTGAAAACAGAATGACACTCAGTGCAGCAATGCTCTTCCCCCCAGCCTTAGACAGATCTGGTACCAGGCTATCTCCCCCCAGATCAGCTGGGTACTCAGAACCCCTGGAGCCTGAATCAGGAGAAACTTGCATGGAAGGAACTAAAGAAAATACTTTGTCAGAGTCCATTCTTTCTCACCCTCCAGTTTAGAGCGGACATGAGAAAAGCATCGCCTGAGCCTAAGAAATCCACAAAATATAAATCTGTGGCCCAGGGATTACCAGTGCTGCCTGCCACGCAGTTAGGATGCTGCAGAATGTGGAGTGAAATGAGGACTCATCTGCTCTGCAGCCACTTGCGCATGCAGCACACACAGGTTTATTGGGATAAATCTTGTCCTGGAGACAGAGCTGAGCAATTTCCACTAGATGGGCCAATTTCAAAGTCAAAATTGTTCTTAAAGGAAAGATCCACCCAAAACCACCAATTTCTATCATTTACAATGTTAAATAACAGTAAATCTGTTGCAGCTCAAGTCGACTACAAAACTCACAATGCAATGCTTTCTCTATTGCTCGTTAGCAAACATAGCTACATACATTAATACAAAAGTCAATATCAGCATATGAAGTAGCTAGTTAGTTGTGAAATCGCCTAAACAAACTGCACTATCAATTTAGGTGTCTACAATCTCACCATGTTCAAACTGCAGATTGATGTGCCTTGCAGAGTGGAGTCTGACATTCTCAACGGCACTATGCAACGCATCCTGGACTGAAGAGGCTGACAAATAGGAGAAATGTGGTGGACCCTCTGTTAAATTACACATTTCTCGAGGTAGGAATATCGCAGAAATATGATCATTGGCTCATTTGGGAGAAGACAACCTCCAGCGTTATGACATTGGCCAGTATTGAAATGTATAATGGATGTTTTCGCAATCTAAAAGGTGTTTTCGCAATCTCACTTCCAATGTCGTGAGAGCAGCTTTATTGCAATGCTACGTCATACCGGGCAAAACGTCTGTCCGCGTGAACGGCAATAGCTCAGATACACCACAAATATTTACCCTGGTAAACAATATAACATTGCTCATAAATGCACCAAAACAATATACAAATCAGAATGGGTTAATCTTTCCTTTAATTTAAGGTTAGGCATGTGGTTGGCAGATTTGGTGACTTTGTGGCTGTGCCAGCTAGTGACGACCCTGCAGAGCTGCCTCCAGTACACGAGTCATCCCAATAAATGCCAACCTGTGCAGCACACAGGGTACTTCAGCATCTAGTGGACAGATTAGGTAGTGTAGTGTGTATTCTGTTAATGGCATTCTTCCCTAGTAAATTTTGATGGTGGTTTTGTTAGTAAGTGTTTGTCCTTATAGTAATCCTGAAACCGCAACAATGACCCTTGGTGATATTCCATATACTGAGAAATGCATTAAGTGACTGTTCTGTTCCTGTTCCCCAGAGATACAGACATCCTCTCCATCCATCCATCCACCCATCCATTTTTTGTTTCTCTGTTCTCTCCTTGATCTTTGAGTTTGGCAGTGCAGTGCATCATTTCAGTAACATTCCTGAAGCCTGACCTACTACTGAGTACTGACCTATATCAGTTCTGCTGTGCTGTCACGTATGGCTTCTTTTCTCTTCCATGTACTTGTCTAGCTCTAGCTAGCAGTTTCCTACATAATATTGCTTTATAGAGCAACTCTAGCAGCAGTCAGAAAGTGGTTAATGGCTTTTAGTTGGAGAGAGAATCTGTGGCGGTTGGGGGACACTTGAACTGTTAAACTTCCTGAAGGATGTAGACTACAGTCAGACAACTTCCTGTGAACTAGATAGAGCCATACAATGATGTGAATGTCTCTATGGGGCAGACAATGCAGTTTCACTTTCACCAGCAGAGGGCGCCAGAGAGGACAACCTCTCCATGACATCACCTATATTATTCCTCTTCTATCATCAAGGACAAGTCACTGATGGTCTTACCTGTCTTTCCCTACCAACCCTCCATACTAGAGGTTGACCGATTAATCGGAGTGGCCGATTAATTAGGGCTGATTTGAAGTTTTCAAAACACTCGGAAATCAGTATTTTTTGACATTTTTTTTTTTACACCTTTATTTAACTAGGCAAGTCAGTTAAGAACACATTCTTATTTTCAATGACGGCCTAGGAACGGTGGGTTAACTGCCTTGTTCAGGGGCAGAACGACAGATTTTTTAACTCGTCAGCTCGGGGATTCAATCTTGAAACCTTATGGTTAACCAGTCCAACGCTCTGACCACATGCTTTACATTGCACTCCACGAGGAGCCTGCCTGTTACGCGAATGCAGTAAGAAGCCACGGTAATTTGCTAGCTAGCATTAAACTTATCTTATAAAAACAATCAATCAATCATAATCACTAGTTATAACTACACATGGTTGATGATATTACTAGTTTATCTAGCGTCTCCTGCATTGCATATAATCGATGCGGCGAAAAAGGACTGTTGCTCCAACGTGTACCTAACCATAAACATCCATGCCTTTCTTAAAATCAATACACAAGTATATATTTTCAAACCTGCATATTTAGTTAATATTGCCTGCTAACATTAATTTATTTTAAGTAGAAAAATTGT
Source organism: Oncorhynchus mykiss (assembly GCF_013265735.2). NCBI lineage: Eukaryota > Metazoa > Chordata > Actinopteri > Salmoniformes > Salmonidae > Oncorhynchus > Oncorhynchus mykiss. Next base: position 36,149,904 of record NC_048586.1, on the reverse strand, counting down.
GTCACTTCTCTTGCAACAGAGTCAGGATATATGCAGCAGTTTGGGCTGCCTGGCTCGTTGCAAACTGTGTGAAGACTATTTCTTCCTAACAAAGACAGCCAACTTCGCCAAACGGGGTAATGATTTAACAAAAGCACATTTGCGACTGTACCTAACCATAAACATCAATGCCTTTCTTAAAATCAATACACAGAAGTATATATTTTTAAACCTGCATATTTAGCTAAAAGAAATCCAGGTTAGCAGAAAATATTAACCAGGTGAAATTGTGTCACTTCTCTTGCGTTCATTGCACGCAGAGTCAGGGTATATGCAACAGTTTGGGCCGCCTGGCTCGTTGCGAACTAATTTGCCAGAATTGTACGTAATTATGACATAACATTGAAGGTTATGAAATGTAACAAGAATATTTAGACTTAGGGATGCCACCTGTTAGATAAAATACAGAACGGTTTCGTATTTCACTGATATAATAAACCTCTTGTTTTTGAGATGACAGTTTCCGGATTCAACCATATTAATGACCTAAGGCTCGTATTTCTGTGTGTTATGTTATAATTAAGTCTATGATTTGATAGAGCAGTCTGATTGAGCGATGGTAGGCACCAGCAGGCTCGAAAGCATTCATTCAAACAGCACTTTCGTGCGTTTTGCCAGCAGCTCTTCGAAATGCTTCCTCCCCTTGCTCTGAATGGGTAACGCTGCTTCGAGGGTGGCTGTTGTCGATGTGTCCCTGGTTCGAGCCCAGGTAGGGGCGAGGAGAGGGACGGAAGCTATACTGTTACACTGGCAATACTAAAGTGCCTATAAGAACATCCAATAGTCAAAGGGATATGAAATACGAATCGTATAGCGAGAAATAGTCCTATAATTCCTATAATAACTACAATCTAAAACTTCTTACATGGGAATATTGAAGACTCATGTTAAAAGGAACCACCAGCTTTCATGTGTTCTCATGTTCTGAGCAAGGAACTGAAACGTTAGCTTTCCTACATGGCACATATTGCACTTTTACTTTCTTCTCCAACACTTTGTTTTTACATTATTTAAACCAAATTGAACATGTTTCATTATTTATTTGAGGCTAAATTGATTTTATTGATGTATTATATTAAGTTAAAATAAGTGTTCATTCAGTATCGTTGTAATTGTCATTATTACAAATAAAAAAATGAATCGGTATCGACTTTTTTTGGTCCTCCAATAATCGGTATCGGCGCTGAAAAATCATAATCGGTCGACCTCTACTCCACACAGTCATTGACCAGTGTCCATGACTTTGAGCATTCAGCTCAAGAAATAGGTCATATAATGCATAGTCACATAGTAGCCTACATGTAGAACAGGACAGTCCAGCTTACAGTAATCATATCACTAGGCAGAGCAGGCTGAGGGCAGAGCAGGCTGAGGGCAGAGCAGGCTGAGGGCAGAGCAGGCTGAGGGCAGAGCAGGCTGAGGGCAGAGCAGGCTGAGGGCAGAGCAGGCTGAGGGCAGAGCAGGCTGAGGGCAGAGCAGGCTGAGGGCAGAGCAGGCTGAAGGCAGAGCAGGCTGAGGGCAGAGCAGGCTGAGGGCAGAGCAGGCTGAGGGCAGAGCAGGCTGAAGGCAGAGCAGGCTGAGGGCAGAGCAGGCTGAGGGCAGAGCAGGCTGAAGGCAGAGCAGGCTGCATGTGATGGAGTTAGATGATGATGTGGATTACTAACACGACCCCTCTGCCACAGGCTACAGACACACAGCTAACGACCTAACTACTGCCCCCAGGGAGGACGGGTGTGTGTGTGTGTGTGTGTGTGTGTGTGTGTGTGTGTGTGTGTGTGTGTGTGTGTGTGTGTGTGTGTGTGTGTGTCCGTCCATCCGCCCGCTATGTTAATGGCTCCCTATGTGTGTATAAATCAGCTCAAGACATTTTTGTGTCAGTGTTTGATTAAGTGCTGCTGTAACTGCTGCAATCAATAAACTGAAGGTAAATAGTCTCTGTTTAGAGATGGTATTTGGGAGGGTTCTCTGAACATTATTATGGAGTTTGTCTCAGGCTATTCTTTCAGTGCTCTAAGACCATAGATATAGAACAGTTCTATCTATCTTGTTCTAACTATGTCTGAAAATCTCTGTGTCATTTAACGATCAGGGAAAAACTGATTTGAAGTTGTTCGATTAATGAGATGGATGCTGTTGAATAAAGTTGACATTTCCTCCTAGTAAAGGATTGAGCCATCCCACATGCTGCAGTCTCCTCCCTGTCTCTCTGGTACCTTGATGCTGCTAGCCTCAGTGCAAAGCAAATGGAACGTCAGTAAGATAGATGCTGTTGGATGAGCCTTTTCACATGCATTTCACAGGCTGCAGTCCCGTCTCTGTTTCTTTGGTACAATAATGCTAACCTCAGTCATCACTGAGACTATTGTCTCACAGTGATAATGCTAACCTCAGTCATCACTGAGACTATTGTCTCACAGTGACAATGCTAACCTCAGTCATCACTGAGACTATTGTCTCACAGTGACAATGCTAACCTCAGTCATCACTGAGACTGTTCTCTCACAGTGATAATGCTAACCTCAGTCATCACTGTATTGACTATTGTCTCACAGTGATAATGCTAACCTCAGTCATCACTGAGACTATTGTCTCACAGTGACAATGCTAACCTCAGTCATCACTGAGACTGTTCTCTCACAGTGATAATGCTAACCTCAGTCATCACTGAGACTGTTGTCTCACAGTGATAATGCTAACCTCAGTCATCACTGAGACTGTTGTCTCACAGTGATAATGCTAGCCCCCACACGCGACACCTAAATAACTAACACTACACTAGAGAGCTAAGGGGCCATAACTTTACTCTCGATCAGTGTAATAAAGCACTGCTGTGTGAGTATGCATACGAACATGAGAGGGATGTTTTCTAAAACCAGTATGTGCTTTATGTTTTCTTGTATATAAACTAAGGGTAGATGGATGCTAGAGCAGGGAGACTCCAGGCAAACTATGTTTAATATCAGCAGCTTGCACGAGGCAAAGCATAATTGATTTTCTGCTTTTGTTATGTTGGAACAAAGGCTTTCTTAACTCTGGGTGGGTGAGCTAGTGACGGTTTTCACTGAGATAGTTTGACAGCATGCTAGACAGGCTCCAGGGGGAAATGAAGCCAACACAATGTTGAGGTATGCTAGTGTTATGGTGTGACGTGCCGTAAAAATAGGAATTCATTTACATACGTATTCATACATATGAATATGCGTAATGCAGTGTAAGTAACAGTAGTGGGACTATAAACTGTGTTTTTTATCCTGGGCCAATGACCACCAGGCTAGGTTCCTTTTGTTTTTTCCTCCAGCAACACCCTGAATAAACAAGGATTGATCAGAGGTGACATCACAGGTGCTGGCCCCTCCCCTCCCTCTGTGGTGAACAACCAATGTCCCTAAGGACATGTCACACCAGGCTGGCAATGCAGGAACTGCCAGCATCCTCCTGCTACACACACACACACACACACCACTGTGTTTGACAGCTAACCCTTGGACAGAAGGGTTTAAGGGGGAAGCTGGTCTAGCACTGTCATCACAGAGCTGCACAAGCACCCTCACAAAGGCACGCGTCACAGACACACACACACACACACACACACACTGCTGATGCAGAAGCGTGGTGAGGAAATACTTTAGAGCGCGTGCTATAGATCATGATGCTGAGGAAGCTGGTGTGTAAGAAGATCTGTGCCTGTAAGAACCAGATGCTATTTATAATATATTCTCTTGACGTGGTGTGTCTCTCTCTCTCTCTATTCCTCTCACACTACCTACCGACATCTCTCCCGATGTTTTCTTTTCCTCCTCTCTTTTCCCCAATTGATCTGCCTTTCTCAAATTCTTCTCTCTCTCGCTCTCTCTCTCTCTCTCTCTTAGTAGATATATACTGGTTTGATGGTAATTACAGGTTAGCAGTCTGGTGGAGGAATGGAGTGTTGTGAGGAGGATGAGTGGGGGAAGACAGCTGTGAACGGGGCGTTTCTCTCCGTGTGCCTGCCTGTTGCTTTGTTTATGGAGATATCGGTCTGGTTGTCTGAATGGTGACTTGTTTTGCTGTCTTTCATAATTACCACTGACGTTACTATGGTGTTTGGGACACAACCTTTGAACAGGCTCTGATTCGCTATTTTTATTGTATGAATCCCTCCTAAGAATTTTTTTTTTTTTATGGTGTGCAGTTTGTCTTCCTGCTGAGGAGTACATTACTGTTCTCTCACGTAGCTTTCTGGGAAATAATGTTGGCTCCAGGCATCTCTCCAGGATCATATTTTCTCTTCGTTCATAATCCCTCGTGTAAACCGGAAAACTGTAGAGGTGACAGAACGGATTGTATTCGTGTAACAGTGACAATCCAGATTAAATGAGCTAGCTACACCCAGCATGGCAGATGGGTGGGTTACAACACCCACACACTCACCCCCAAACAACAGGGTCGAGCTTAGTAGGCAGGAAACAGAAGTGAAACTGGAACATACTAGGCTAGGTGTCCAATATAAAATGCTTGTTTTTGTTTCCCTAAGGTGTGTCCTAATGAACATGGTGGTTACCAATGCAGAAATTATATAACTTAAAACTGGACTAACGCCACTTCTCTCCTCTCTCCCCTGGCAGATAAGAACTTTGATGATGAGGACTCTGTGGATGGGGGCCGGTCCTGCTCCTCCGCATCGTCCTCCAAGGCGCCCCCCACTGGTAGGAGGACTGTAGCTGCAGCTTCTGTCCGCAGGCCCAGCTCTGCCACCGGATCCGGCAAGATCTCTGCTAAAGATGCTGCTGCAGGAGCAGTAGATGAGGAGGACTTCATCAAGGCTTTTGAAGAGGTTCCTACTATCCAGGTAACATGCACAGATAGGGGTTCTGTGTGTGTGTTTACAGTATAAATTGCTATCAACCCCAGTCTGACTCCTGTCTCTCCTCTCCAGATCCACTCCAACAGAGAGATGGAGGAGAACCTCTCCAAGGTCCGGGAGGTTCTGTCTGACGACAAAAACGACTGGGAGCACCGAGTCATCGCTGTAAGGACCACAACCACTAATGATCAATGTCTGCATGACCATCTCAGCACCTTGTACTGTATATTCTGGCTTTGTTGACAGTAGTAGCCTATAAACAGTCAGAAACTACTGTTGTAGCGTAAACGTTTGTGTTTCCTCTGTCTAGCTGAAGAAGGTGCGTTCTCTGCTCCTGGCTGGAGCGCTGGAGTATGAGAGTTTCCCTCAGCAGCTCCGTCTGCTGGAGGCCCCTCTGAAGCTGTCGGCTAAAGACCTGAGGTCCCAGGTGGTACGAGAGGCCTGCATCACACTGGGGTAAGGACCTGCAGACACGCAAACCAGCTTTCAACCTCTCTCTTCCACTTCTATGCCAAGTAGAGTTATCTACACTGTTGAGTGAACTATATGTTCCAAAAGCTGCTATCTCAGAGTGGTTGAGTAAGGCTGACCAGAGGCCGTGGTTAGATATGTAGCAGCTCTGTGAAATGACACAGTAAAGTGGCAACATTAAAGGGAGGGAAGCTCCTCGTCCCACCTGGCCCAGTTTGTAAATCAACCTGATCTTTAAATGTGTATCTTGACTAGAGGTCGATCGATTTAATCGGAATGGCCGATGAGTTAAGAACACATACTTATTTTCAATGACTGCCTAGGAACTGTGGGCTAACTGCCTTGTTCAGGGGCAGAACGACAGGTTTTCACCTTGTCAGCTCAGGGGTTCCAATCTTGCAACCGCACAGTCCAACGCTCTAACCATTGCACTCCACGAGTAGCCTGCCTGTTACGCGAATACAGTAGAAGCCAAGATAAATTGCTAGCTAGCATTAAACTTATCTTATAAAAACTATCAATCATAATCACTAGCCAGGCTGGGCCTGGCTCCCAAGTGGGTAGGTCGATGCACTCCCAGGTCCACCCATGGCTGTACCCCTCCCCAGTCATGTGAAATCCGTAGATTAGGACCTAATTAATTTATTTCAATTGTCTGATTTCCTTATATGAACTGTAACTCACTAAAATCTTTGAAATTGTTGCATGTTGCATTTATATTCTTGTTCAGTATTAGTTCCAGTACGTTAAATCAAATGTTTCTGAGGAGATTTAACATCTTTGATTGATATTGATTTGCTGTATGTGTTCAATCTCTCCCCTCACCTCTTCAGATACTTGTCCACGCTAATGGGCAACAAGTTTGACCACTGTGCAGAGACCCTGATGCCCACACTGCTCAACCTGGTGCCCAACAGTGCCAAGGTGATGGCCACGTCTGGCATGGCAGCCATACGTCTCATCCTCAGGGTGAGTACTGCACACAAACTGTATATGCAGACATTCATATACCGTACGTCAGGGGTTGAATCACCTTGGATGAATGGGATTCATGCATTAGCTACTGTGTCAAACAGAAAATTTATCATTTCCTGATGTATGTATTACTCAGTATGACTGATATCTGGTTGATGTATTTATTACTCAGTATGACTGATATCTGGTTGATGTATTTATTACTCAGTATGACTGATATCTGGTTGATGTATTTATTACTCAGTATGACTGATATCTGGTTGTGAAATGTGTTGTTAAGACACTGGGAGGTGGAAAATAACCTGTATCTGAAGACCTGTGGGACCTCCTCCTCTTTCTTCCAGCATACACACTACTCACGTCTCATCCCAATCATCACTAGTAACTGCACGTCCAAATCAGTGGCCGTCAGACGGTAAAGACTCAAATATCCTCTGTGAAATCATTTGGTGTGAACATCTTCTATCTTTCCCTGAGGTTTCCCTTATACATGTGTTAACTCTCATCACGTCTCCTCTCTCTCTCCAGGCGCAGTTATGAGTTCCTAGAGCTGTTATTACTGGAGTGGCAGACACACACACTGGAGAGGTAAACACACACCCTTTCAGGATAAACTCTGCATGCTAATGCTGTATTTATCCAGGACATAAAAACTAACAACTGATGATCTCTGGTCTTTGCTGGTTAAATTGATGATTCTGGAGGCCTGGAGTGAGCCATCACCATCAGACTCTCCACGAAGCATCCCCCATGGTTGCCACGACAACCTTGCAGAGAGTTTAAAAAGCATGTAGAAAGCGTGCTGTATGGTCACTTTCCACCCGTAGAGGAGAGTGGAGGATAGCAGAAGAGCGGTGGGATAGTAGAGTGAGAGAGAGAAGAAAGGAGTATTAACAGAAGTCTCGGGGGGAGAGAGAGGGGGGGGGTGAGGAAGACTGCGTGACCTCTCTGTTGGTGTAGTTTTGGTTTCCTGGCTGCTGTACCTGAAGTTGTCTCTGTCATGTTTGCCTACTTTCCCACCAGGCACGTGGCTATTCTGACGGAGACCATCAAGAAAGGGATCCATGATGCCGACTCAGAGGCCAGGTCCGTGGCCAGAAAGTAAGTTCTGTTTTTATGGTTGTTTATTTGGTAAATTTGTCTGAATTTGTCCTCAGTAAAACAATGAATTGGTCTTTGCAGTTTGTAAAAAGTAATATATTGCTTTATGATTTCATGACTGACAGTATGGATGACAATATGGAATAAAATGACATCTCTCGGTGTCTCTTATTTTACTACGAATATAAATTCCTCCGGGCATTGTCTCATACAGTATGTAACTTTCCCTCCGGTAACCTATCAGAGGTATGTGGGTCGCAGGTAGCTTAGTGGTAGGAGCATTGGACCAGTAACTGATTGCTGGTTCGAATCCCAGAGCCAACAAGGCTCTGTCAATGTGCCCTTGAGCAAGGCACTTAACCCTAATTGCTCCTGTAAGTCGCTCTTGATAAGTTTGTCTGCTAAATGACTAAAATGTAAACGTTTTAGAAAATGTGTGCTGACAGTTCTGTTCATGTACTGATATGAGGGGCTGTGACCTTCTCCACCCCCTCCTTCCTCCCTCACCCATAGGTGTTATTGGGGTTTCCATGGCCACTACAGCCGGGAAGCGGAGCATCTTTTCCAGGCCCTGGAGTCGACCTATCAGAAGGCTCTCCAGTCTCACCTGAAAAGTTCTGACAGCGTTGTGTCCCTCCACCAATCAGACCGCTCATCCTCCTCCTCTCAGGAGAGCCTCAAGTAAGATACCTCTCCCTCTATCCCTCCCTCCTTCCCTCATCCCTGTTTACTTTCATCCCTTCATCCATCCACCCCTCCTTCCCTCATCCCTGTTTACTTTCATCCCTTCATCCATCCACCCCTCCTTCCCTCCCCAAGTCAGACTGCTCATCTTCCTCCTTTCAGAAGAGCATCAACACACCACTCCATCCCTTACCTTCCCCTTCCCCCCATCCCTTCCTCTCTATTTATCCCTTCATATGATTGATGATGATGTGGAAAAATGTATCATTGATTTGAACACACCACTAATGGATCTGTCTGCCTCATGGACACACTGAGGTAGATTGTATCGGTTGATCCAGTTTAACGACTGGACAGAGTGAGCTAATCTTCCTCTTCATCCTCATTGTCAGAGGGGTCTGAGCCCTGAACTGGTGTCCAGACCTTTATCTTTTATAATGTCACTGGCAGTTTGAATCATGTTTTCCCGTACATCGTCCCAGGGGTCTGAGCCCTGGCCTATGACATCGTTTTGTCTTGTTTTTGGTAGTGTGAAGTATAGGGATACTGAGCTGTTAATAACTCCAATAACTCCATAATGGTGTGTCCTTCTCTCTCCTCAGCCGGCCCCTGTCTGTCAAGAGTGTCATAGGAGGCGACATGAAAAGGGGTAAGACTACTAGCTGCTACAGTATTCATTTCTCAACACGTGTTGTTTATTTCTTGCCACCTCTTTCTATTTGTGGGTTATGTCAGGTGTCTCTTGCAAATCCGATTATAATTTTTTCCTCTGTGAGACTAAATACAGACTAATGAAATGTATAATGTGTTGGTATGATATGTTGATATTTCAACCTCTCCCGTTCTCCCCCTCTCCCTGTCTCCCCCTCTCCCTGTCTCTCCCTGTCTCCCCCTCTCCCTGTCTCTCCCTGTCTCTCCCTGTCTCTCCCTGTCTCCCGCTCTCCCTGTCTCCCCGATGGCAGGGAAGATGGTGAGTTCCAGGGTGAACACTAACCCCGGCGGTTCTCTTCAGCGTTCCCGTAGTGACATCGACGTGAACGCTGCGGCCAGCGCCAAATCCTGTCTGGTCACCGTGCCCTCCGCTTCTCCCTTCAGCTCAGCCGCTACTCTGCCCCCAGGCTCCTACGCCTCTCTAGGTAAATCAGACACACACTAGGAATGATATCATGATATTTCTTTGGATATCCAGATAGTCGAAATACATGCTTACATTTTTTTTAAATGGAGTGCTCTTCTGGTTTCGGCGGGTGGGGGAGGGGCGGGAGAAGAGCAGAGGCCGGTGTGGGTGACAGTCAGTGTGTGGCACGGATGGAGAGAGAGAGAGACACAAAGTAGTCAAACCGACTCGCGCTAGTCAGTTCAGGAAGAGTCATTTCTCAAAGTTACCACCATGTCTTAATTACATTATTCTGTATAAATTAAAATCTGAAAAACACTGGTGTGTAGATATTAATTCATGTGAGGGTTGTAAGTAATACATCATTAAGCTGTATAGAAACATGAAACAGACAACAAGGCCAAAATGTGCAGATAGACAGGCTCCAAAGTTTTGTATGTAAACTAATTAAACTAAAGATGTCAAATGACTGCCTATAATCACTCTGATTTGACGACTGACCGTTATATAAATATTCAAGTCCTTGATAAATAATGATGAAAAACTCTCCACGTACCTCCCAAATTTGGGCAATTTGATACTGAGGAGTCCTGCAATCCAGTTGCTGTCCCTCTGTTCTTTCCCTAACGCGTCCCTGTGGAGTGTACTGCTTACTGTCCATTACTAATGAGACGTCTTTCTCCCACCCACCTCTCTCTTTCTCTCTCTCTCTCTCTCTCTCTCTCTCCCCCTCTTTTTTTCTCCCTTTCTCTCTCTCTTGCTCTATTTCTCTCTCTCTCTCTCTCTCTCTCTCTCTCCCTCTCTCTCTCTCTCTCTCTCTCTCTCTCTTTCTCTCCCTCTCTCTCTCTCTCTCTCTCTATTTCTCTCTCTCTCTCTCTATTTCTCTCTCTATTTCTCTCTCTTGCTCTATTTCTCTCTCTCCCTCTCTCTCTCTCTCTCTCCCCCTCTCTCTCTCTCTTTCTCTCTCTCCCTCTCTCTCTCTCTCTCTCTCTCTCTATTTCTCTCTCTTGCTCTATTTCTCTCTCTTTATCTCTCTCTCTCTCTCTCTCTCCCTCTCTCTCTCTCTCCCCCTCTCTCTCTCTCTCTCTCTCTCTCTCTCTCTCTCTCTCTCTCTCTCTCTCTCTCTCTCGCTCTCTCGCTCTCTCTCTCTCTCTCTCTCTCTCTCTCTCTCTCGCTCTCTCTCCTGGCTAACTGGTACTAATGTTTAATTCTATAACTCTCTTCACCCGACGCCCCCGCTTTGATTTATGCCCAAAAGATGGCACACCTGGTAAAATTAATACGGGTAAGATCTGTGTGTGTTTGTGTGTTCTGCGTCTGTCGGGGACAGTCAAAGGTTCGGCTGAGCCCCCCCCGTCCCCCCCCCCCCCCCCCCCTTTACATTTAGTTTATTAGGGATTAGCGAAGGGCAAGCACTCTGTTTTATGTATGTAAAGGTGAATGTTGCATGCAGTGAAACTCACCCACCCTTTGGTCTCTGTCTGTGTGTAAGTGGTCTGTGTTAAGGGGTCAGAGGTCGCTGAGGTTTAGTGTTGCCTGCCTTTCAAGGTGATCCTCTACCTGTTGGTACTCTTCTAATTATCTAGATATCACTTAAAGAAAGGCCTTTCCCGATCCTGTAATGTAATGCACTCTCTGACTGAGTAGGACCTCGCTTATCAAACATCTTCCAATGAATATAAGGTCACTGCTTCTACCCACATTCTATTAAACAGTGTGTGAAGGCTGGTAATAAGACTCGTTGTTGGCCGAGGCAGGGTTTCCCCCTGGCTGCATGTTTTGGTTTTTGTCCCAGCACTACACAGCTGATTCAAATAACCAACTCATCATCAAGCTTTGACTATTTGAATCAGCTGTGTAGTGCTAGGACAAAAAACAAGACGTGCACCCGGGGGGGGGGGGCACCAGGACCGACTTGGGGAAACCCTGGGCTAAGGTGCTACTTAATCTAGGGCCAGGTCCCAGCTGTTGTGGAAAGAGATATTCTCAATGTGTGGTGGTTGTGAGTGCATGTGTGTCTGTGTATCTAAAATTGGAGCGGTTTGCTGGAAAAATGTAAGAATACCTTTTTGATAATACAGTCCAAAATTAGCAGACATCTGAACGCCCCAATCTCTTTCTCAGCATCAGTCAATGTGCTGTCCCAGCTCTTAGGAACATTACTTGGCTGGATTGCAAATATGACAATGCCAATTTATTTGCGATTTTGCAAATAAACTGAAGAGTAGTTTAACATACTGTAAAGAAAGTTGTGTTATCTTGATGTTGCTTTAGACAAACGTTTCCCAGATCCAATGCATTTCTTTGTGGGAATGTGTAGAAATATTCAGTATGTTTGTCTGTGTTTCAGAACCGCCCCCCCCATCCAGATCTTTTGTCTGTTTAAAGCAGTTTCTTTGTTTTGTGTCGTGGTGAACTGTGGTACACAACTGCTTGGATACAGTATCATTTGTAGTGTAGTGGCTTCAACTCTCTTACTAACTCCCTGTGTGTTTTGTTTTCTACAGGTCGTGTGCGTACGAGGAGGACAAGCGCTGGCAGTGCCGTCGGAGCCAGCGCTACTGTGACTGACAGCAGGGGGCGCAGCCGAGCCAAAATGGTATCCCAGTCCCAGCGTGAGTACACACACACACACACACACACACACACACACACACACACACACACACACACACACACACACACACACACAGCAAAATAACCCAAGACCGATTTCATTCCCTCACAGCACACTGTCTGAACTCAGGGAAGCTGTCCACAATGTCATCTCCAGTCTCTCTCCTTCTCATGTAAACCCCCAGTATGACCTTTGCAAGTCCGTTAAGAACAAATTATTATTTACAATGACGGCCTAGGAACAGTGCCTGTCGTTCTGCCTTGTTAAGGGGCAGAACGACAGATTTTTACCTTGTCAGCTCGGGGATTCGATCTAGCAACCTTTCGGTTACTGGTCCAACACTCTAACCACTAGGCTACCTGCCGCCCCAAAATACTAGGTTCTCTTCAGTCTATATACTAGGTTCTCTTCAGTTTATATACTAGGTTCTCTTAATTTCTCTCTTTTACCTCATACATTTTACATCCTGAAGGAACTTTGAGCGCCTGTTATTAGTGCAACCTTTTACAAGATGTGTGTGTGTGGTTTTCTCTGTCCCTCTGTCCCTCTCTCTCTCTGAAGCCTCGATGAGGGGCTTCAATGATATGTGCATGTGTAACATGCCATCCACAGATAACATCTGGCCCAGTGCATGCTGGGCTAACACTACTCTCTGTCACATTTGACCGTTTTATTTTCACGTCCTGTTCTGCCGCTTGCTACCATAACAACCACAGGATCCAGATCTGCTAACCCCACTGGCGGTGGTAAGGCCCGGACTTCATCCAATCAGAGTAAAGAATCCAGTTCTTAGTCCCATCCCTTCCTCCTGTGCAGTTCTCTGCATGTCAATCAATTCATTATTTTATGGTCCATTCAACTCAAGTGCATGTTTATTATTTTAGTGTTTTGATTGGTACATTTTGTTGTCAATTGTTGATTGTTGTCTGTGTTCTCTGAACTGTTTTCATTGTTGATGCCGTTGTTATTGTTGTAATCACTGGTTGGTTTTCCCACAGCCAGTTAGACCCTGGATTCAACCCATCTTGTTTGTCCTGCAACTGTTTATATGTCCCTCCCTATCTATCTCATCAAAGCTGAAATCCAATATCTATGTCAGGATAGAAAGAGAATGTTATTGGTCCCGTTACCTCAAGTGTTGGTTTGACATTCTGTGGATTATTCCCCTCCAAATCACCAAGGCACTGTAAACACACAGAGATATGTGCTCAGTTGGTGTGGCTCTAGTAAAGCCAAAGTTGTGGGTTCAATTCCCACTGGAATCACATGCACATTATGCACTCACTGTACTGTAAGTGGCTTTAGATAAGTGTCTGCTAAGAGTTGTATATGATTATTTTATTACTACAATAAGTGACATATGCCATTAGAAACATTTAAGTAATGAAATATTCCCCCAGAAAGAATGCGATAGAAAATGAGGGAATTCAGCTTTGAGCCGTGACAGAACCTTCCCAGCATGCCATGAAGAGGTGCGTCGCTCTGCTCGCTGTGACCCATCGTGTCTGAAAGGGTGTATCGTTTCACTCTCTGCCTGTGACTCCTCTGCGTTGTCCTTCCTGCAGCTGGCAGTCGCTCCAGTTCCCCTGGCAAGCTGCTGGGCCACTCATCTGGGTACGGGAGGATCAGCAGGCCCCCCTCAGCCTCCAGCACCCCTGCAGACAAGAGGAGCAAGGTCCCCCGCAGCCAGGGCTGCAGTAGAGATTCCTCTCCCAGCCGACTGGGACTAGGTAATGGCCCTTTTACATGTCGCCACAACTTCAGCATTGTGCATGCAAACACAAAATAAATCACGTATTCACTCTATACGAGGAAAAATACATTTGTAATTTACTAGCAACGCACATAGTAACTAAGTAACTGCCAAAATTAACAGTGTATTACCTACACACTGGATACACATGTATGCTGATCAATAGGATACCACACACATGCTGTCGAGGGCCATGTATGTGTCAAAACATGCCGGGGATATGCCCAAAGTCATCATTGTGCTCTCCTATCAATCTAGTGATAACCTTATATACAGTACACCAAGTGTGTCCTTTGAAGCTCAGATACACTATCTTGGTTTTCCCGGTCATAAACACAAAACAAGGAAACACAATAAACACAAAAGATAAGCCTTGAATGCAAGGATAACCACATAGTAAGGTTATGACGCACCAATGGACCCTTTGAACTCAAAAGGGGGCAGCAGGTAGCCTTACGGTTAAGAGCGTTGGGCAGTAACCGAAAGGTCGCTGGTTCGAATCTCCGAGCCGACTAGGTGAAAAATCTGTCGACGTGCCCTTGAGCAAGGCACTCTGGATAAGAGCTTCTGCTAAATGACTAAAATGTAAATACTGAATGGCAAAATACTGAATAACAAAATACTGAATAGTAAAATACTGAATAACAAAATACTGAATAGTAAAATACTGAATAACAAAATACTGAATAGTAAAATACTGAATAACAAAAAACTGTATGGTAAAATACTGAATAACAAAATAATGAATGGTAAAATACTGAATAACAAAATACTGAATGGTAAAATACTGAATAACAAAATACTGAATAGTAAAATACTGAATAACAAAATACTGAATAGTAAAATACTGAATAACAAAATACTGTATGGTAAAATACTGAATGGTAAAATACTGAATAACAAAATACTGAATAGTAAAATACTGAATAACAAAATACTGAATAGTAAAATACTGAATAACAAAATACTGAATAGTAAAATACTGAATAACAAAATACTGAATAGTAAAATACTGAATAACAAAATACTGAATAGTAAAATACTGAATAACAAAATACTGAATAGTAAAATACTGAATAACAAAATACTGAATAGTAAAATACTGAATAACAAAATACTGAATAGTAAAATACTGAATAACAAAAAACTGTATGGTAAAATACTGAATAACAAAATAATGAATGGTAAAATACTGAATAACAAAATACTGAATGGTAAAATACTGAATAACAAAATACTGAATAGTAAAATACTGAATAACAAAATACTGAATAGTAAAATACTGAATAACAAAATACTGTATGGTAAAATACTGAATGGTAAAATACTGAATAACAAAATACTGAATAGTAAAATACTGAATAACAAAATACTGAATAGTAAAATACTGAATAACAAAATACTGAATAGTAAAATACTGAATAACAAAATACTGAATGGTAAAATACTGAATAACAAAATACTGAATGGTAAAACACTGAATAACAAAATACTGAATGGTAAAACACTGAATAACAAAATACTGAATGGTAAAATACTGAATAATAATATACTGAATGGTAAAATACTGAATAATAAAATACTGAATGTGAAAAGGCAAGGTCCCTTGGAAAGAGGGGTGAACGGTAAGAGCCTGTCTTTCATCTTCTACGGACTGTAGCTGTCTCTCAGGGTTAGCAGCTAAGAAGAACTCACTGTTTTGGGAGGAGTCTCTCATCCAAGCATGTCACATCATTGGGGTGGCCCCTCCTCTTTCAGGAAACGTGGATGAGCCTCTGTAGGTCAAGCTCTGTCATCAGCAGCCCAGCTTATGTCCTTCCTTCCAGTCAGACTGAGTCACTGTGTCACGATCGTCGTAAGAACACTTGGACCAAAGCGCAGCGTGAAATTGGTTCAACATTTTTTATTATAAGTGAACCGCACAACAAAACAATACACGAAACGTGACGTTCTGGAGTGCTCACTGGCAACAACACAAAAACAAGATCCCACAATAACACAGTGGAGAAATGGCTGCCTAAATATGATCCCCAATCAGAGACAACGATAAACAGCTGCCTCTGATTGGGAACCATACCAGGTCAACATAGAAATACACAACCTAGATTACCCACCCTAGTCACACCCCGACCTAACCAAAATAGAGAATAAAAAGGCTCTCTATGGTCAGGGCATGACAGTACCCCCGCCAATGGTGCGGACTCCGGCTGCAAAATCTGACTCTATAGGGAAGGGTCCGGGTTGGCATCTAGCGTCGGTGGCGGCTCCGGTGCGGGGCGAAGTACCCACTCCGCTCGCGGATCCGGCCTTGGACCCGGGCTGAACACTGTGCCTGGACTGGGCACCGGCGCAGAGGAAGGCTCCTGCCTTGGAGCTGGACTGGACACCGGGTCTAGACTGGACATTGGTGCAGAGGAAGGCTCCTGCCTTGGAGCTGGACTGGACACCGGGTCTAGACTGGACATCGGTGCAGAGGAAGGCTCCTGCCTTGGAGCTGGACTGGAGAGATGCACTGGAGGCCTGATGCGTGGAGCCGGCACAGGTGACACCGGACTGGTGACACGCACTTCAGGGAGAGTGCGGGGAGCCGGCACAGGATGCACCGGACTGGGGAGACGCACTTCAGGGCAAGTGCGAGGAGCAGGCACAGGACGTTCCAGACTGGGGAGACGTACTGGAGACCTGGTGCGTGGAGCAGGCACAGGACGTACCGGACTGGGGAGACGTACTGGAGACCTGGTGCGTGGAGCCGGCACAACTGGTACCGAACAGATAACAACCTCCGCACGGCAAGTGCAGGGAGCTGGCACAGGACGTACTGGGCTGTGGAGGCGCACTGGAGACCTGGTGCGTGGAGCTGGCACAGATTTCAACCGGAATGATCGCATGCTCCTCATATGGGGAGCTGACTCCCTCCCTCCAATTTCTCCTGCCGCCAAGGAAGGCTATCCTGTCCTGCCAGGATTTCCACCCAAGTCCAGGATCCCTTCCCATCCAAGATCTCCTCCCAAGTCCAGGATACCTTCTCCTCCTGGGCACGCAGCTTAGTCCTGGTGTGGTGGGATCTTCTGTCACGATCGTCGTAAGAACACTCGGACCAAAGCGCAGCAGAAAATCGGTTCGACATTGTTTCTTATAAGTGAACCGCACAACAAAACATTAAAGAATAAACGAAACGTGACGTTCTGGAGTGCTCACTGGCAACAAAAAAAAAAAAAAATATCCCACAGAAACACAGTGGGAAAATGGCTGCCTTAATGTGATCCCCAATCAGAGACAACGATAAACAGCTGCCTCTGATTGGGAACCATACCAGGTCAACATAGAAATACACAACCTAGATTACCCACCCTAGTCACACTCCGACCTAACCAAATAGAGATAAAAAGCCTCTCTATGGTCAGGGCGTGACACACTGGCCCTGTCCTATTGTTTTGATTGATTGGTCTGTGTATTTCATCGACCAAAAACAGCTGCCCCCATCTTAGCTTCTTGTCTGTCTGTCTGTCTGTCTGTCTGACGCTCTGTCTGTCGCTCTGTCTGTCTGTCTGACGCTCTGTCTGTCGCTCTGTCTGTCGCTCTGTCTGTCGCTCTGTCTGTCGCTCTGTCTGTCGCTCTGTCTGTCTGTCTGTCTGTCACTGACTGTCATTCCTGAATTGGGAGCCTTTTTTACATCAGTAAATTGACAATTAGACGTTGCAATGTTTTTAAGTTTGTATTTTTGTCTTCTTCTGAGTCATTTTCAGTTCATATTTTTTGTTATAACTGACTATAATGGTTTGTCTTTCTTTGGTGTTTTTACCATATCTTTATTTTTATACCCTCTTTTAATTCTTAATTGTTTTCTTTGTTTTTATTTTGTGTATTAACTCTGTTTATCTGTTGTAAGCTACAGTCATACCAATCGTCTTTTCATTGACAACCTAATCCTTGTCCATTTAAAAATGGACTTGCGCTAACTTAAGTTCTAAAATTGAACCTGATGTCCAGCAGACGCCAACCCACCACCACACCCCAGAGTCCTCCTCCCCCTCACCCCCTCTCTTATTCCAGTCCCCAACCCCAGCCCAAACCCAGGCATCACCTCACTAACCCCAAACCTGTGTTGTACTGCCCTACTGACAGCCAGGCTGTGTGGTAAAGCTCTTGTTCCTGGTACTCCTCTCTCCTCCTACCACACGCTAGCAAGGAGCCGTATCCCCCGGCCCAGCATGAGTCAGGGCTGCAGCAGGGACACCTCTAGGGAAAGCAGCCGAGACACCAGCCCTGCTCGGGGCTTCAAGCCTCTTGGTGAGTACCACGACCAACCGGACACCAGGAGGCCTCCCGTAAGCAGCAAGGCCCACTAGTACCCACTCCTCAGCCCCCGCCTCTAGACCCCTACTCTCTGTCCCAGCCTCCCTGTACACCCCAGGATGTCTAGATAGAACTTCTCTTGCCTGCTCTGATCTAGTCTGCCTGCACTAACCCTCTCAAAGTTTCTGGAATATAATCACTGCGCTGTCTTGTTTGTGTCTGTCTTGTTGGGAATTCTCCAAGTCTTATGCTATATAAGTATTTGTGTGCCTTTGTATGTGTAATATAATGACCAGCAACATGGAAAGATCACGAAAATCTCTGGATGTTCTAGGATTCTGTTTTGGTCCAATGAATAATGATTTGGCACATCTCATAATAAATGTAAATCAAGAGGCAGAAAAACAAGGTAGTGACTAGAGTAAACAGTGTACTGTATGTGTATCATCGTATTCAATGTCCATAGCTGACCTGCTTCTCAGCTCTCTCCTGTGCTCCTGCCACATCTCAGGAAATGACACAACTTTGTCACTGCTTTGTCATGGGGGACAACAACAAAAAAGAACAAAGAGGGACAAAGTGGGATACATGAGGGATACCCGCCCCTCCTATCCTATGACTGTTGTAGATGTGGTTGGTTGCTCATAATCATAGTGGATTAATGCAGCCAGGCGCTGAGCCTGAGTCAACTACAGAGGACGGTACCTGTTGCGTTTGTGTCACTAACGCCCCGGGTGTCATCCACCCCTCCTGTCACTTGCAGCCTCCCGACGTACTTCCCGCTCTACCAGTGCCCTATCCACGGCTGACCCCCACGGCCAGTCAGGTGACCTGCATGCCCTACCCTCTCATTTCCACATTTAGCGATTATGCCAGCATGAGTCCATACATGTTGCTGTGAGGGCTGTGCCCACCCTGCCACAGGAGGCAATATTTTGTTCAAACTGTTGAGGAGGAGATCTGTAAGCGTGCTGCTTTGTCATATTATGTGTCGTTATCATCTGCTTCAATATGATGTTTTGTGATTTTCTTTTAAAAAGCTTGTGTTACTGTGTAATCAAAAGGCCTGTCCCCATCTGTATGATTTTCTCCTTGTTAGTGACTTTTTGGACATTGTATTTGTACTTCAGTGTATTGAGTATCTCATATAAGAGTTGTTTATTTCCCCGTTTGCAAGTGTCAGTTTCTTTTCTCTTCATTTCAAATTAGCACTAATCATTCTCTGGTGATTTCTGTTGGTGTCATCTTTTGCACTATTCATTTTTTACATATCACTCAAGCTTTCTGGTGTTTTAGTTTTCAATCTTTTTGGTGTATTGTCTATAAACCCCATCATATTGCCTTTTGTCTCCCTAGAGCAAGATCCCATTGACTTTCTCTTGTGTTACTCCACTCAACCCCCTCTCCTCTCCCCCCCAGATCGGTTTGGTTTGATTCACCAGGACCGTATCTCTGCCTCAGTAAATGCCATGAGAGTCCTCAACACTGGCACTGAGGTGGAGGCTGCTGTGGCTGATGCACTGGTAAGTCACCAATCAACTTTTACCAGCTGCCAGTTCTGAAGACAGTTTGTCTTCAGGTAGAGTTACACTTAGTCAGTCCTTCATTAAGGCATGCTAGGTAATCGCTGAGGACTTGATGTGGAAACCATATGCATTTTAAGTCTGTGTTTAGATATTTACTGTGGACCCTCCTAAAAACGAATGAATCCCAGTTTTTTTTTCTTTGTCAGAAAAGAAAACTGCATTGAGTAGTAAAATGTAATGAGATGAAATGAAGCCTGTGTTTGTTTATGGCAATCAGAATGTCAGTATATATTTCAATAAGAAAGACTTTGACTGCAAGAAAGTCAACATTGTTACCATGTAGATAAAAACATGTCTTGTCTTATTCCCAAGCAGGACTGCAGTCATGATATTTTCCCTCTAAAATATCCCTCTTTCTCTTTCCTGCTTGGTTGCCTGTAACTTCAGCTGTTAGGAGACTCCAGAAATAATAAGGTAGTTGTCCAATTCGTGTACCGTTTGTTTATTCATTCTATTCACTAATCAACAAAAATGCAAAGTACCATCACTAAATGTTGCTATTTGGCCAAAAGCAATTGCTGGCAGATTTTAGTTTATTATTCAATAAAATATTATTAACAATAGGCATTCTTATAACATTATTTAATCATCTCTCTGCATGTTCATATCAATCATGAAAAATCAACAGTTGGAACAAATTGCATGGCTACCTCATTCATTGTGAATGGCATCGTATCGTAGCCCATTAAATCCTACTTCCTGGTTGAGTTTGAGTGACAAAGTGACCAGAGGTCTAGCTTGCCTGTCCCACTTCTCTCCTGGTCCTATGAACAATGACCTCACCATTACCCATCCCTTCCCATTCTCTCCGAACAGAGGAAGCCTATGAGGCGGCGGTATGAGTCTCCGGGTATCTATTCTGACGACGATGCTAACAGCGACGCATCCAGTGCATGCTCAGAGCGCTCATACGGGTCCAGGAACGGAGGTATGTGGTCCCGTGTTGTTACTGAGTTGGTAAGAACATGGAACTAGCAACATAAGGGTAGTGGGTTCGAATCCTGCTAGATTCACATAGACTAAAATGTATGCACTTGGATAAAAGCATCTTCTGAATGGTATATATATATATTATTATCTAGGTATCCCTCACTACCTGCGTCAAACGGAGGATGTGGCGGAGGTGCTAAACCACTGTGCCAGCTCCAACTGGTCAGAGAGGAAGGAGGGGCTGCTGGGTCTGCAGAACCTACTCAAGAACCAAAGAATACTCAGGTGGGTGCGGGGCCAGGGGGGTGGTTCTTTTGGAAGTCATGTCATTGTATGTGTCCTCCTGCTGTAACTATGCTGATCTGCTCCTACCTCTGTCATGTAGGGTTTACTAAGTATTTTCTATGCATTGTTGTCTTTTTGGATGGCATTGGCGATAGTAGAATTGTTGTTAAGAATGTTCTGCCAGCTGTGGATAGGGTTTGAAGTAGTCTTGATTCTTTTTCATATATGAATGATAATTTCCTTTTTGAAATTGTTCAACTTTTAAAGAGGATATCCTGTCAAGGCGAGTCCAGCAGGGTGTTTCATTTCATAGCTTTCCTTAATTGAGGGAGAAATGACTGGTCACGAGGACCCTGCAGCTATAATGCCGCTCGTCAGGTGGTAAAGTGGAAGATGAGTTTCAGAGGAGTCAGTTTGTGAGACAAGGCCATTTGTCTGCCTGCTCTCCCTGTGAGGGCAGCAGCATTGTCTCCTGAAGAAGCTGCTTTAAATCAAGCCTCTCTGACATCTATTAGTGATGTCTGCCTGCTCTCCCTGTGAAGCCAGCAGCATTGTCTCCAGAAGGAGCTGCTTTAAATCAAGCCTCTCTGACATCTGTTAGTGATGTCTGCCTGTGTTTACTAATGTCTGCCAGTGGATGCTGTTTGTGTGTTGCAGCCGAGTGGAGCTGAAGAGACTATGTGAGATCTTCAGCAGGATGTTTGCAGATCCACACAGCAAGGTAGGTGACAGGATGTTCACCTGTGTTGTTTGAAAGTTTCATATCAATACATTGACACACTCACTCATAACTTTTACTTTTGACATTCAAAAACCCATTGCTTTGCAGTGATTTGTCTGAAAACTAATTGAGTGTTTTGTTGCATGGTCTGCTTTGGTGTGGATTTTAACAACAGAGAGTAAGTGTGTGTTTTTATTCTTTCAATTTTCTACTGTACAGACACCTATTGCCTGTGTTGTTACTTTTATAAAGGTGCTGTGTGTGTGTGTGTGTGTGTGTGTGTGTGTGTGTGTGTGTGTGTGTGTGTGTGTGTGTGTGTGTGTGTGTGTGTGTCCGTCCCTCAGGTGTTTAGTATGTTTCTGGAGACTCTGTTGGACTTTATCTTGGTGCATAGAGAAGACCTGCAGGACTGGCTGTTTGTCCTGCTCACCCAGCTACTGAAGAAGATGGGAGCTGACCTGCTGGGGTCTGTCCAGGCCAAGGTCCAGAAGGCTCTGGACATCACCAGGTATGGACCTCTACATCCCCCCTCCGATAACATCTCTAAACATTTTCACGCAATGCCGACCCAAACCAAACTGTGCTTGCTTGGATATTGTCTTTTTACACAGCTTTTAAACATTGTTCGAGCACTTGAGGGTTTCTCATGAAACCAGTTTTAAAATGTCTATAGCAAAATGAGTTACAAAACCATGGTCAACTATCATTCTGACTATCATTTTAAATACATTTTACATTTTCGCCTGAATTTTGTACATTTTCACACCAAATTCAGATTCTCAGGTCATTTTATGAAACACAAAATACTGTGTTTTGCTGTAGTTTGTCTTAAAATCATAAAATGTTTATGTTTAAAATGTTCAACTATAATACAGTTGAAGTCGGAAGTTTACATACACAGGTTGGAGTCATTAAAACTCGTTTTTCAACCACTCCACCAATTTCTTGTCAACAAGTCGGTAAGGACATCTACTTTGTGCACGACACAAGTCATTCCTCCAACAATTGTTTACAGACAGATTATTTCACTTATAATTCACTGTATCACAATTCCAGTGAGTCAGAAGTTTACATACACTAAGTTGACTGTGCCTTTAAACAGCTTGGAAAATTCCAGAAAATTATGTCATGGCTTTAGAAGCTTCTGATAGGCTAATTGACATCATTTGAGTCAATTGGAGGTGTACCTGTGGATGTATTTCAAGGCCTACCTTCATACTCAGTGCCTCTTTGCTTGACATCATGGGAAAATCAAAAGAAATCAGCCAATACCTCATAAAAAATTGTAGACCTCCACAAGTCTGGTTCATCCTTGGGAGCAATTTCCAAATGCCTGAAGGTACCATTTCATCTGTTCAAACAATAGTACGCAAGTATAAACACCATGGGACCACGCAGCCATCATACCGCTCAGGAAGGAGACGCATTCTTTCTCCTAGAGATGAACGTACTTTGGTGAGAAAAGTGCAAATCAATCCCAGAACAACAGCAAAGGACCTTGTGAAGATGCTGGAGGAAACGGTACAAAAGTATCTATATCCATAGTAAACGAGTCCTATATTGACATAACCTGAAAGGCCGCTCAGCAAGGAAGAAGCCACTGCTCCAAAACCACCATAAAAAAACCAGACTACGGTTTGCAACTGCACATGGGGACAAAGATCGTACTTTTTGGAGAAATGCCCTCTAATCTGACGAAACAAAAATAGAACTGTTTGGCCATAATGACCATCGTTATGTTTGCAGGAAAAAGAGGGAGGCTTATTGTTTTGGAATTTGACCCCCTTTTCTCCCCAATTTCGTGGTATCCAATTGTTTTTATAAGCTACTATCTTGTCTCATCGCTCACAACTCCCGTACGGGCTCGGGAGAGACTAATGTTGAAAGTCATGCATCCTCCGATACACAACCCAACCAAGCCGCACTGCTTCTTAACACAGCGCGTACCCAACCCGGAAGCACCAATGTGTCGGAGGAAACACCGTGCACCTGGCAACCTTGGTTAGCGCGCACTGTGCCCGGCCTGCCACAGGAGTCGCTGGTGCGCGATGAGACAAGGACATCCCTACCGGCCAAGCCCTCCCTAACCCAGACGACGCTAGGCCAATTGTGCGTCGCTCCACGGACCTCCCGGTCGCGGCCGGTTACAACAGAGCCTGGGCGCGAACCCAGAGTATCTGATGGCGCTGCAGTACAGCGCCCTTAACCACTGCGCCACCCGGGAGGCCCTACACTTTTATTTTAAAATCATCAATTTAGTCTCAAATAAATAATGAAATATGTTCAATTTGGTTTAAATAATGCAAAAACACAGTGTTGGAGAAGAAAGTAAAAGTGCAATATGTGCCATGTAAAAAACCTAACGTTTAAGTTCTTTGCTCAGAACATGAGAACATGCTGGTGATTCCTTTTAAAGTGAGTCTTCAATATTCCCAGGTAAGAAGTTTTAGGTTGTAGTTTTTATAGGAATTATAGGACTATTTCTCTCTATACCATTTGTATTTCATTAACCTTTGAATATTTGATGTTCTTATTGGCACTTTAGTATTGCCAGCCTAATCTCGGAAGTTGATAGGCTTGAAGTCATAAACAGCTCAATGCTTGAGGCACAGTGAAGAGCTGCTGGCAAACGCAGGAAAGTGCTGTTTGAATGAATGCTTACGAACCTGCTGCTGCCTACCACTGCTCACACAGACTGCTCTATTAAATATCAAATCATAGGCTTAATACACTGCTCAAAAAAATAAAGGGAACACTTAAACAACACAATGTAACTCCAAGTCAATCACACTTCTGTGAAATCAAACTGTCCACTTAGGAAGCAACACTGATTGACAATAAACTTCACATGCTGTTGTGCAAATGGAATAGACAACAGATGGAAATTATAGGCAATTAGCAAGACACCCCCAATAAAGGAGTGGTTCTGCAGGTGGTGACCACAGACCACTTCTCAGTTCCTATGCTTCCTGGCTGATGTTTTGGTCACTTTTGAATGCTGGCAGTGCTTTCACTCTAGTGGTAGCATGAGACGGAGTCTACAACCCGCACAAGTGGCTCAGGTAGTGCACCTCATCCAGGATGGCACATCAATGCGAGCTGTGGCAAGAAGGTTTGCTGTGTCTGTCAGCGTAGTGTCCAGAGCATGGAGGCGCTACCAGGAGACAGGCCAGTACATCAGGAGACGTGGAGGAGGCCATAGGAGGGCAACAACCCAGCAGCAGGACCGCTACCTCCGTCTTTGTGCTAGGAGGAGCAGGAGGAGCACTGCCAGAGCCCTGCAAAATGACCTCCAGCAGGCCACAAATGTGCATGTGTCTGCACAAACGGTCAGAAACAGACTCCATGAGGGTGGTATGAGGGCCCGACGTCCACAGGTGGGGGTTGTGCTTACAGCCCGACACCGTGCAGGACGTTTGGCATTTGGCAGAAAACACCAAGATTGGCAAATTCGCCACTGGCGCCCTGTGCTCTTCACAGATGAAAGCAGGTTCACACTGAGCACATGTGACAGACGTGACAGTCTGGAGACGCCGTGGAGAACGTTCTGCTGCCTGCAACATCCTCCAGCATGACCGGTTTGGCGGTGGGTCAGTCATGGTGTGGGGTGGCATTTCTTTGGGGGGCCGCACAGCCCTCCATGTGCTCGCCAGAGGTAGCCTGACTGCCATTAGGTACCGAGATGAGAACCTCAGACCCCTTGTGAGACCATATGCTGGTGCGGTTGGCCCTGGGTTCCTCCTAATGCAAGACAATGCTAGACCTCATGTGGCTGGAGTGTGTCAGCAGTTCCTGGAAGAGGAAGGCATTGATGCTATGGACTGGCCCGCCCGTTCCCCAGACCTGAATCCAATTGAGCACATCTGGGACATCATGTCTCGTTCCATCCACCAACGCCACATTGCACCACAGACTGTCCAGGAGCTGGCGGATACTTTAGTCCAGGTCTGGGAGGAGATCCTTCAGAAGACCATCCGCCACCTCATCAGGAGCATGCCCAGGCGTTGTAGGGAGGTCATACAGGCACATGGAGGCCACACACACTACTGAGCCTCATTTTGACTTGTTTTAAGGACATTACATCAAAGTTGGATCAGCCTGTAGTGTGGTTTTCCACTTTAATTTTGAGTGTGACTCCAAATCCAGACCTCCATGGGTTGATAAATTTGATTTCCATTGATAATTTTTGTGTGATTTTGTTGTCAGCACATTCAACTATGTAAAGAAAAAAGTATTTAATAAGAATATTTAATTCATTCAGATCAAGGATGTGTTATTTTAGTGTTCCGTTTATTTTTTGAGCAGTGTATAATAACACACAGAAATTCGAGCCTTAGGTCATTAACATGGTCAAATCCGGAAACTATAAAAACGTTTATTCTTTCGTTGAAATACGGAACCGTTCTGTATTTTATCGAACAGGCGGCATCCATAAGTCTAAATATTGTGTTACATTGAAGGTTGTGCAATGTTATGTCATAATTATGTAAAATTCTGGCAAATTAATTAAGGTCTTTGTTAGGAAGAAATGGACTTCACACAGTTCGCAACGAGCCAGGCGGCCCAAACGGCTGCATATAGCCTGACTCTGCTTGCACAGAACGCAAGAGAAGTGACACAATTTCCCTAGGTAAAATAAATTCATGTTAGCAGGCAATATTAACTAAATATGCAGGTTTAAAAACATTTACTTGTGTATTGATTTTATGAAAGGCATTGATGTTTATGGTTAGGTACTCATTGTTGCAACGACAGTGCTTTTTTCGCGAATGCACTTGTTAAATCATCACGCATTTCGCGAAGTAGGCTGTCATTCGATGATAAATTAACAGGCACCGCATTGATTATATGCAACGCAGGACACGCTAGATAAACTAGTAATATCATCAACCATGTGTAGTTAACTAGTGATTAAGTTAAGATTGATTTGTTTTTATAAGATAAGTTTAATGCTAGCTAGCAACTTACGCGAGTGCAGCAAGGAGCCAAGGTAACAGGTGGTCAGCCTGCCACAGAGTCTGCTTGTGGAGTGCAATGTAATGCAATGTAAAAAACATAATTATGAAATAGAGAAGTACAGATCCTATTTTTTTTTATTCAAGAGGACATTTTGTAAATGGACAGTTTGATAAGAATTACCTAACTATGGTGGATGTGTAACCAGGCCACCTCAGTAGAATTTGATTTCA
Organism: Oncorhynchus mykiss; assembly: GCF_013265735.2. Lineage (NCBI taxonomy): Eukaryota > Metazoa > Chordata > Actinopteri > Salmoniformes > Salmonidae > Oncorhynchus > Oncorhynchus mykiss. The sequence goes on along the minus strand of NC_048586.1, from coordinate 36,123,297 downwards.
TCAAATCAAATCAAATGTATTTGTCACATACACATAGTTAGCAGATGTTAATGCAAGTGTAGCGAAATGCTTGTGCTTCTAGTTCCGGCCATGCAGTAATATCTAACGAGTAATATAACCTAACAATTTCACAACGACTACCTTATTCACACACAAGTGTAAAGGAATTAATACGAATATGTACATAAAAATATATAAATGAGTGATGGCCGAACGACATAGGCAAGATGCAGTAGATGGTATAGAGTACAGTATATACATATGAGATGAGTAATATAGGGTATGAAAACATATAAAGCGGCATTGTTTAACCTCTCTAGGGTAACATCCAGTGAGATTGCAGAGCGCCAAATTCAAATACAGAAATACTCATTATAAAAATTCAGAAAAGATACAACTATTTTACATTGGTTTAAAGATTAACTTCTTGTGAATCCAACCACGGTGTCAGATTTCAAAAATGCTTTACCGCGAAAGCATACCTTACAATTACTTGAGAACATAGCTCAGCAGACAAATCATTACAAACAGTAACCAGCCAAGTAGAAGAGTTACACAAGTCAGATATAGAGATAAAATGAATCACTTACCTTTGATGATCTTCATATGTTTGCACTCAGAAGACATTCATTTTTTCAATAAATGTTCCTTTTGTTCGATAAAGTCTCTCTTTATATCCGAAAACCTAGGTTTTGTTCGCACGTTTTCTTCAGTAATCCACAGGCTCAAACGCAGTCACAACAGGCAGACAAAAAAATCCAAATTGTATCCGTAAAGTTCATAGAAACATGTCAAACGATGTTTATATTCAATCCTCAGGTTGTTTTTACCCGAAATAATCGTTAATATTTCAACCGGACAATAACGTTGTCAATATAAAAGGTAAACAAGAAAGGCACTCTCTCTGGTCGCGTGCATGAAAAAGCTCTGACACGCAGGGTCCACTCATTCAGACAGCTCTTACTCCCTAATTTTTCAGAATACAAGCCTGAAACTATTTCTAAAGACTGTTGACATCTAGTGGAAGGCATAGGAACTGCAATTTAGGGCCTAATCAATGGATACTGTAATGGCATTGAATAGAAAACTACAACAACAACAAAAAATCCTTTAGAGTGTTTTCTATCCAAATCTACTAATTATATGCATATCCTATCTTCTGGGCCTGAGTAGAAGGCAGTTTAATTTGGGCATGCTTTTCATCCAAAATTCCAAATGCTGTCCCCTACCCTAGGGAAGTTAAAGTGGCTAGTGATACATTACATCAAGATGGCAGATGCAGTAGATTGTATAGCGTACAGTATATACATATGAGATGAGTAATGTAGGGTATGAGAACATTATATTAAGTGGCATTGTTTAAAGTGGCTAGTGATCCATTTAATTACATCAAGATGCAGTAGATGGTATAGAGTACAGTATATACATATGAGTTGAGTAATGTAGGGTGTGTAAACATATAAAGTGGCTAGTGATAAATTGATACATCAATTTTTCCATTATTAAAGTGGCTAGAGTTGAGTCAGTATGTTGGCAGCAGCCACTCAATGTTAGTGATGGCTGTTTAACAGTCTGATGGCCTTGAGATAGAAGCTGTTTTTCAGTCTCTCGGTCCCTGCTTTGATGCACCTGTACTGACCTCGCCTTCTGGATGATAGCGGGGTGAACAGGCAGTGGCTCGGGTGGTTGTTGTCCTTGATGATCTTTCTGGCCTTCCTGTGACATCGGGAGGGCAGGTAGTAACTTTTAGTGTTTTCTGTTTTGTTCTCCTTAGGGAGTCTTTTCCGTTTGATCACCAGTTCAACATCCTGATGAGGTTCATTGTTGACCAGACACAGACACCCAACCTCAAGGTACAGTTTGCATAGAATGTTACCAAGCTAGATGATTCTCTGTTTGTTTTAGGGATTGGCTCAGGGTCTAAGAGTTTATGATTTCAAATACCAGTAGACACAGTGCCATGGTGATATTGTCAAATATTTTGAAAGTAAACTTGCTAAATGCCTGTGTGAATCATGTAGCTTAACACTTTGTCTGAATCATGTAGCTTAACACTCTGTGTGAATCATGTAGCTTAACACTGTATGAATCATGTAGCTTAACACTCTGTGTGAATCATGTAGCTTAACACTCTGTGTGAATCATGTAGCTTAACACTGTATTAATCATGTAGCTTAACACTCTGTATGCATAATGTAGCTTAACACTGTATGAATCATGTAGCTTAACACTCTGTTTGAATCGTGTAGCTTAACACTGTTTGAATCGTGTAGCTTAACACTGTTTGAATCGTGTAGCTTAACACTGTTTGAATCGTGTAGCTTAACACTGTTTGAATCGTGTAGCTTAACACTCTGTGTGAATCATGTAGATTAACAGTCTGTGTGAATCATGTAGCTAAATACTGTGTGAATATTGAAGCTAAACCATATGTGTATCATGCAGGTGAAGGTGGCCATTCTGAAGTACATAGAATCACTGGCAAGACAGATGGATCCGACAGACTTTGTCAACTCCAGTGAAACCCGACTGGCTGTATCTCGCATCATTACCTGGACCACAGAGCCCAAGAGCTCCGACGTCAGGAAGGTACAGTGCCTATAGAAAGTCTACAACCACTTGAAATGTTTTCACATGTTGTTGCGTAACAAAGTGGGATTGAACTAGGTTTAATTGTCGTTTTTTGTCATTGATCTACACAAAACACTCCATAATGTCAAAGTGAAGAAAAAAATCTACACATTTTATAAATTCAATCAAATTAAATTACTATAATATAGTTGTTGCATAGGTATTCACCCACTTTGTCGAGGCAAGGCTAAGTTATTCAGAAGTAAACTTTGGCTTAACAAGTCACATAATAAGTTATATGGATTCACTCTGTGTGAAATAATAGGGGTTGACATGATTTTTAATGACTACCTCTTCTTTCGTCCCCCATACAACATCTGTAAGGTCCCTCAGTCAAGTATTGAATTTCAAGCACAAATTCAACTACAGACCAGGGAGCTTTTCGTAAGCATACAGAAGGCCATTGATTGGTAGATGGGTTACAATAACAAATTAGGCATTGAATATCTCGTAAAGCATGGTCAAGTTAATAATTATGCTGTGGATGCAGTATTAAACCACCCAGACACATGGGTACAGTGTTGACTTAAATTTACTTGGCAGTCTATGGCAAGACTTGAAAATGGCTGTCTAGCCATGCTCCCCAACACCTTGACAGAGCTTGAAGAATTCTGAAAAGAGTAATGGGCAAATATTGCACAATACAGGTGTGCAAAGCTCTTATGAAACTTACCCAGGAAGACTCACAGCTTTAATCGCTGACAAAGGTCTTTCTAACATTTATTTACTCGGTGGGGGGGGGGGGGGGTTGAATACTTATAATTAAGGTATATTAGTGTTTTATTTTTCATTAATAAAAAAAATGAAATAACCTTTTCACTTTGACAGTACAAAGTGTTTTGTATAGATCGTTGACAGAAAATGACAGTTAAATCCATTTGAATCCCACTTTGTAACACAATAAAATGTGAAGAAATCCAAGGGGTCTGTAGACTCTATAGGCACTGTATGTCTCAGTGGAAACTAGGACCTACTAGTTATGGCATAGTCCCAAGGGTCTGCTCAATAAATACCATCTGAATAACATGCTCTCTAGGCAGAAAACAACGATAATACTGCAATGCTAATAGTACAGCAGCTAGATTACTTCCTCAGCTTTTTTTTAAAGTATTGGTTCGCTTTGATTAAGTCTGTCATCAGTTGTTGTTAACGCTTAGCAAAACTCAGACACCCACCTTTAGAAGAAATGCATTCAACAGTTTTTAAATGTTATCCATATTAAAATGTAGTTATGTAGCTATCGATACACAGGGATTTACGTAATTTGAATTACTACAAATTTTATGTTTGTATTTGTTTATGTTCTTAACTGTGTTGGCAATGAAGCCATGTTCCACCAGAAATGACCTGGTGATAAGACTCTGCTATCTCTCTGTTCTGTGGCAGGACATGTGTTCACTCTTGGGTTGTTTGTTTTTCCATCACTGCTAGTTCCAATTTAAGTCCTCAACTAGTTTTTAACACAGGACGTACCTTACACTGTAGGGTATTAAAAACAGCTAGCCTAAAAATAATCTTTAAAGGAATGGGAAATAAATATTATTTTCCTGCTTTTAATTGTTTTATAATAGAAACAAACTTTATATACCCCTTCTTGCATCCCACAGGAGGACCCTGTTAACAGCTATAACCTTGTCTATGTTTATAGTAGTGTACTACTATAAACATCTGCTTTCCTTTGCCAAAACTACAATACCCATAATTCTACCTCCCTGCCACTGTAACCCCAGACCCTTCATAACTGGGTGGTGGAGGAGCTATCAGGCAGGTCCAGTACTGCAGCCTTACTGTCCCAGCAGGCCGGGGAGGGGCAACTGGAAGAGAGGTGTAAGCAGGTAGTGCCTCATCAACCAATCACTGTCCACCGCCAAGCACGCACCGCCTGCCGAGCTGCACAGATGACTAGCTGCCTCAAAGAGTGTGAAATGATCTTAAGTGTGGCCTTGCCTTTTTTACCTCACCTTCACGCTCTAACCCTTTCTACTGCTCGCTTTAACCTACAGTAGCTATGCCTTGCGAATTTGATTCTGGATAAATGGGCAGGTTTGAAAGTAAAACTACTGTTGTTCGCCAACAGAACACTACTACAACACAACAAAGAATTTATGTCATTAGGTCTCAGGAGTATGTGAATGGATTGTTGCTTTGTTTGTTCAAAGTTCTACCGACCGATATCATCGCTGAATAACGATGTGAAAACCTGAATGCCATTTTCCCTTTTGTTCTGTGCCTAACACATTGTCTGTTTTGAACCACATTAACAGCCTCTACATATGCATGCTAACGTGGTCGTTTCTAGTAGAAAGAATGACTTTAATTATTTAAAATAGTTTTGTATTTATTAAGGTAATGTCTCAGTCCTTGTTATAAGCAATGTCTAACCTACTAGAACTAAGTACTTGTGAATTTAATATTTTGTTTTTAAAGCATGATGTCACTCACCACAAATGTATATTACAGCAGAAGTTGCAAAAACGTGTTTGATAATGTGATCAACTGTGATTTAGATTTTTGGACTGTTTCTCTGGACTGTTTTATTCAGTATATAACACTACAGACACAGCAGTTTCAAGGTATACATCTAAGTCTCTCCACTGGTATGGTTAGCTGACAAATTCCTTTTAGTTCCTAGAGGAGCAAAGAGCTTCCCTGTAAGAATACATAACCCACTATTATCTATGTCCCTGTTCCCCCTATCTGTCCCCCATGTAGCCCCTAACCCACTATTATCTATGTCCCTGTTCCCCCTATCTGTCCCCCATGTAGCCCCTAACCCACTATTATCTATGTCCCTGTTCCCCCTATCTGTCCCCCATGTGGCCCCTAACCCACTATCTATGTCCCTGTTCCCCCTATCTGTCCCCCATGTGGCCCCTAACCCACTATTATCTATGTCCCTGTTCCCCCTATCTGTCCCCCATGTAGCCCCTAACCCACTATTATCTATGTCCCTGTTCCCCCTATCTGTCCCCTTTGTAGCCCATAACCCACTATTATCTATGTCCCTGTTCCCCCTATCTGTCCCCCATGTGGCCCCTAACCCACTATTATCTATGTCCCTGTTCCCCCTATCTGTCCCCTATGTAGCCCCTAACCCACTATTATCTATGTCCCTGTTCCCCCTATCTGTCCCCCATGTGGCCCCTAACCCACTATTATCTATGTCCCTGTTCCCCCTATCTGTCCCCCATGTAGACCCTAACCCACTATTATCTATGTCCCTGTTCCCCCTATCTGTCCCCTTTGTAGCCCATAACCCACTATTATCTATGTCCCTGTTCCCCCTATCTGTCCCCCATGTGGCCCCTAACCCACAATTATCTATGTCCCTGTTCCCCCTATCTGTCCCCCATGTGGCCCCTAACCCACAATTATCTATGTCCCTGTTCCCCCTATCTGTCCCCCATGTGGCCCCTAACCCACAATTATCTATGTCCCTGTTCCCCCTATCTGTCCCCCAGATAGTCCATAACCCACAATTGACTACTGTATGTCCCTCTGCCCCCCAGGCAGCCCAGGTTGTGCTGATCTCTCTGTTTGAGCTGAACACTCCTGAGTTCACCATGCTGCTGGGAGCCTTGCCCAAGACCTTCCAGGACGGGGCCACCAAGCTGCTCCAGAACCACCTGAAGAACTCCAGCAACACCAGCAGCGTGGTAAATGAGTACAACCAGGGATAAAAGGGAGGGGGATCTGTTTACGCTAGCAGCCTTATCAATTTTGGTGAGGTGATTAGTAATATTTGATTTTTGGTGCATATTTACCATTTATAAACCTGTGTGTCTCTTTCTTTCTCAGAGTTCTCCCAGCAACACTATTGGGCGGACCCCAAGCCGGCACCCCCCAAGCCGGACCAGCCCTCTCACTTCCCCGACCAACTGCTCCCATGGGGGGCTATCTCCCAGGTACGTACCCACCTTCTCTGACCTCCATCCACAGGTGCCAGTGTCTGTTTGTCTCCTAATGCATGGCTAAACCACAGAGCGCTGCTTGACTGACTGAGGGCTTGTTCTCCTTCACCATGCATTCTAATACTCTACTCATATTAACGCATGCCGACCTCTAACCACAACTCAGACTATAGTTTATTTTTCTCTTCCCTCCTCTCTCTCTCTGCTGCACTCCTCCCTTCTTCTTTCTCTATTTTTCCTTCTTTCTTTCTCTCTCTCTCCTCTGTGTGTTGTTGCCCCCACCCTGTCCCGTTCTCTCCCCCGCCCGTTCGTCCGTCTTTTCCTCGTGGCCGTGCTGTGGCCACAGTCGGTTGTGGGGTGGGTGTTGGAGTGGCGATGGGCTACCTAAGCACCCCCCTCCCCCTCATCCTCCTCCACCTCACTCCACCCCCGCAGGCCCCGCCCTCAGGGTCCTCCGCAGAGCGTACTCTCCCAGGTAACACACCTAGGGGCGGCGCCTCAGTTCCCTAGGATGGGCCGGACAGGAAGTGACACGTCGTGCTTCTGTTGTCCTCCCAATATTTCCTCGACCAATAGGGATTGGGAACAATAGGGAACATTTTCCTTTTTTTTGTTGTCTCTTTTTGCACTATGGTGTCAATGTTTTTTGGGGATGTATCATTCCCTCCTAACTAATCCCTTACAAGTGACAAATTGGGTAGTTAGAACATCACACACCATCATCCATTTTCAGAGCTTTGCCCAGAATACATCTTTATCTATCTGTCTGAAGGTCATCTACTTAGCTTGCAGAAGCATTAACCTCTTGTACGGTGTCAGACTGAAACGGCAAGTGTGTCTGCTGTCCTGAGGGACACTTTATATAAATCCTCTCTTCCTGTTCTGTCTCCTTAGTATGTTGGAGTATGACACAGAGAACATGAACTCTGATGAGATCTACAGCTCCCTGCGAGGGGTCACAGAGGCCATCCAGAGCTTCAGCTACCGCAGCCAGGAGGACCTCAACGAGTTGAGAGGGAAGAGGGACGATGCTGTGAGTCCCAACCTCTTCATTGGAAGTGTCCTCTCTCCTCGCTCCTTATCAAAACGCATAGGAGGATACATCCAAAGTCCCACCCCTTTCACCTCCTCCTCTAATGAATTTTGAGTAAGAGGTGAAGAGAGAGGACATGAAGACAAACAAATTTGGAAAGAGCCCAGTGCCCATATCCACAAAGCATCTCAGAGTAGAAGTGCTGATCTAGGATCTGTCCATATAATCTTATTCCTTATGATCTAAAAGGCAAAACGGATCCTAGATCAGCACTCGTACTCTGAGATGCCGAAGGCATGGTTACCATGTGTTTGATGCCATTCCATTTACACCATTCCAAATATTATTATGAGCCGTCCTCCCTGAGCAGCCCCCACTGCCCTGGATGTCATAACCATTTCCACGTCTGAGACTAACTGTGTTCTCTCTCTCCCCCCAGGCGGGACGGGAAGGTGTGGCGCCCTCTCCAGGCTCTGATGCCCGTCTGGGGCTGGATGTGGTTGAGGGTGGGCGTACGGCCCTGGATAACAAGACCTCCCTTCTCAACACCCCATCCCCCCGCTCCTTCTCTGGGCCGCGAACCAGGGAGTTCGCCCCCTACGGATACGGAGACACCATCACCTCATCCTACGACAAGAGCGCCCTGAAGGAGGCCGTGTTTGATGACGACGTGGAGCAGTTTAGAGACTGTGAGTCACCTTTGACCTCTGCTTGAACCTTGATCCTGTGACTCCACCTCCATGTTGACCACCTCTGATCCATCCTGTGATGTCATGACATGATGGTGTGACGTCTTCAGGCTTAGGCAACACAAAGAAAGAACAGATTTGGTCCATCCTAGTGTTACATGCTGGCTGAAACCAAAGTGATGGAATGTTTAGACCAAAAACATTGGGATTAGGATGGCCCTTTATCTGCAGTGAAAAGTGAGTCTGATTGTCTTCCTCCCTCCTCTCCCACTTCTTCCCTCCTCTACAGGCCGTCGGCAGGACAGCAGTGGTGAAAACAAGATGGTGCTGTCTAAGGGCTTTGCTCCAGGTGGAGACACTACTCCATGACTGTCGTTTTTTGTTTTCTAAAGTTTTTCAATGCTGTTTCCATTGCCATCCATTTCCTTGTCACTTGCTTTTTTGTTGGTACATGGGGTTACTAGCTAGCTAGGGCTGAGTGTTATATGAACCGGACCACTCACCCAGTCTTCTCCTCTGTCCTCTCCCCAGGTTCCCAGGACCACTCGGACCTGGTTGCAGACCTGCTGAAGGAACTGTCAAATCACAATGAACGCGTGGAGGAGCGTAAAGGGGCGTTGGTGGAGCTCCTGAAGATCACCCGGGAGGACAGCCTGGCTGTGTGGGACGAACACTTCAAGACCATCCTCCTTCTGCTCCTGGAGACACTGGGGGATAAAGACGTAGGGATCCTTTACTTTTACTAGTTCTGACTTGACAGACAGACTGCAGCTAGTTGGAAGGTTTTACTTGCAATGATGGTGATTATTATTGTGACAAACACATTCATACATAATAATAAGACTGCATCCCCAACTACCTCACTGATTATTTGTTTAGCTGCAAATGTAAAACATTCTGAAGCTGAAAGATATGGCTTTTGGCGTGTGGGTGTGGGGTGCATGTCTGTGAGCAGGGGTGCATGTCTGTGAGCAGGGGTGCATGTCTGTGAGCAGGGGTGCATGTCTGTGAGCAGGGGTGCATGTCTGTGAGCAAGAATGCATGTATGGTTTGTAATGGTGGCTTGTTACCCTCCCATGCAGTACACTATCCGGGCCATGGCACTGAGGGTACTGAAGGAGATACTGCGGAACCAGCCGGCCCGCTTCAAGAACTACGCTGAACTCACCATCATGAAGACCCTGGAGGCACACAAAGACTCCCACAAGGAGGTGCAACTCCTTATATTTATACTCCCTGGTGTCCCCCAAGGCTCGGTACCAGTCCTGTTCTCTCTGTATACCAAGTCCATTCTTGCTTCTGTCATATCTTCCACATGGTCTCTCTTATCACTGTTACACCCAGAGCAGTTCTCTGTCATCAAACCCATGATATAAATCACCATATAAGCCTTCTCCCTCCACTTTCCCCGTAGGTGGTAAGAGCAGCGGAGGAGTCTGCCTCCACCCTGGCCGGCTCCATCCACCCAGAGCAGTGTATCAAGGTGCTGTGTCCCATCGTTCAGACGGCTGACTACCCCATCAACCTGGCTGCCATCAAGATGCAGACCAAGGTGATCGAACGCATCACCAAGGAGTCCCTCCACCAGCTGCTGCCTGACATCATACCAGGACTACTGCAGGTGAGAATCTGGTCCTGTTTTGCATTATGTGAGTGTTTGGTAAGAGTGTGGTGCTACGCTGGTTACGGCAACCCACTGGGCACAAACTAGTTAAATCAAAGTTGTTTCCACGTCATTTCATGTTTGTTTTTATATGTGATGAAGTTGAATCAAACATTGGATTTGCAAAAAAAATTATATTTTCTGTATTTCTTTCACACAACTTTTACCTAAATCCAATGACATGGTTACATTTTTTGTTGATTTCCATATGAATTCCCTTTAGTTAGCAACTCAATCAAATGTAAATCCAAACTAGATGTTGAGATGATGACGTCTGTGCCTAGTGGGAAGGTTGTGGGTTCAATTTCTGCATGGATTACATACTTATTCAAATGAAATGTATACTGTTTATAGACTATGATGATATTGTCTATATAAATGCAGCTGCCACATTATTATTAATGGCGATATGTTCAGTACACACCACTGCATAGGTTCAGTACACACCACTGCATAGGTTCAGTACACACCACTGCGTAGGTTCAGTACACACCACTGCGTAGGTTCAGTACACACCACTGCGTAGGTTCAGTACACAACACTGCGTAGGTTCAGTACACAACACTGCGTAGGTTCAGTATACAACACTGCATAGGTTCAGTACACACCACTGCGTAGGTTCAGTACACACCACTGCGTAGGTTCAGTACACACCACTGCGTAGGTTCAGTACACACCACTGCGTAGGTTCAGTACACAACACTGCGTAGGTTCAGTACACAACACTGCGTAGGTTCAGTACACAACACTGCGTAGGTTCAGTACACACCACTGCGTAGGTTCAGTACACAAGCCTGCGTAGGTTCAGTACACACCACTGCGTAGGTTCAGTACACAAGCCTGCGTAGGTTCAGTACACACGACTGCGTAGGTTCAGTACACAACACTGCATAGGTTCAGTACACACCACTGCGTAGGTTCAGTACACACCACTGCATAGGTTCAGTACACAACACTGCATAGGTTCAGTACACACGACTGCGTAGGTTCAGTACACAAGCCTGCGTAGGTTCAGTACACACCACTGCGTAGGTTCAGTACACACCACTGCGTAGGTTCAGTACACAACACTGCATAGGTTCAGTACACACCACTGCATAGGTTCAGTACACAACACTGCATAGGTTCAGTACACACCACTGCATAGGTTCAGTACACACCACTGCGTAGGTTCAGTACACAACACTGTGTAGGTTCAGTACACACCACTGCATAGGTTCAGTACACACCACTGCGTAGGTTCAGTACACACCACTGCGTAGGTTCAGTACACAACACTGCGTAGGTTCAGTACACATCACTGCATAGGTTCAGTACACACCACTGCATAGGTTCAGTACACAAGCCTGCGTAGGTTCAGTACACACGACTGCGTAGGTTCAGTACACACCACTGCATAGGTTCAGTACACACCACTGCATAGGTTCAGTACACACCACTGCATAGGTTCAGTACACACCACTGCATAGGTTCAGTACACACCACTGCATAGGTTCAGTACACACCACTGCATAGGTTCAGTACACACCACTGCGTAGGTTCAGTACACAACACTGTGTAGGTTCAGTACACACCACTGCATAGGTTCAGTACACACCACTGCATAGGTTCAGTACACAAGCCTGCGTAGGTTCAGTACACACGACTGCGTAGGTTCAGTACACACCACTGCATAGGTTCAGTACACACCACTGCATAGGTTCAGTACACACCACTGCGTAGGTTCAGTACACACCACTGTGTAGGTTCAGTACACACCACTGCATAGGTTCAGTACACACCACTGCATAGGTTCAGTACACAAGCCTGCGTAGGTTCAGTACACACGACTACGTAGGTTCAGTACACACCACTGCATAGGTTCAGTACACACCACTGCATAGGTTCAGTACACACCACTGCGTAGGTTCAGTACACAACACTGCATAGGTTCAGTACACACCACTGCATAGGTTCAGTACACACCACTGCATAGGTTCAGTACACACCACTGCATTATGTATCAGAAAGTAGCTGGCCCTCTTTGCTTTGCACTCTTTTTGTTTATAAAGCCCTCCTGCATTAACCTCCGCCGTACCTTACTTCAGTCCCGGTCTCAGGAGTGGCTAGTTAGGTAAATCTGCTTTTAGTTTTTTTTGCACCTTACATGTGGAATGCTCTATGAAGTTGGATGAGTTGGTGACTCTAGGACAATTCAAAAGGCTGATTCAGGACCTTATTACTGAAGAATGTGTTTGTTTTCTATGCTTGTGTTTTGCTTTTTCGTGTATTGCCGTTGTTTTTGTTTTATATATTGTTGATATGTGTATTGATGTGTATAGTGATGATATTGATGTGTATAGTGATGTGTATAGTTTATATTATTGATGTGTATATAGGTCTCATCTGTGAAAGAGACCTTGATCTCAGCATGACTACCTTTGTAAATAAAGGTTAAATAAAAAACATGTTAAATTGCATAAGTTGCTTTTGAAGAAAGTGTCTGCTTAGTGGCATGTATTATGTTATTATATAGAATGCGGGACTAGTGAAGGGGGCATTGCAGAGAGAAAATAGAAGCATCCCTTTTTGTATCAGCACCATATTGGTTCATGTTCTTACTTGGAAAGTGGGAACTGTTTGTTCCTGAAAATGTTTCTCTCTAGGTGTGGAGTTGTGAATGGAGTGGTGGACGGATAATGTCTCAATCATACTGCGACTGCACAGAAAACAAAGTGTTTCTCTGTTTTCTTAATGTAAATAGTGGTTTTAGCTCTGTAGATGACTTGGTTTAGAACTCCAGTGATGCAGGATTAGGGTAAGGGGTCATGGAAATCTAGTAGAAACATCCTTGGTAGTTTCTAGGTCTACACCGTATTTGTTCATGTTCATATTTTGACAGTGAGAACTGTTTGCCTTATTTGTACCTGGAAATGTTTGCCTGTACTCTGCCCCTGGGCACACACCTCTGCCACTCCTCCCACGTTCCCAATGACCTGTTGTTCTATGTGTGCTCGTTCACGAGTGTGTTCGCTGCTAGCTGATTCAGTGTGTGTGTGTGTGTGTGTGCTTGTTTCTCTGTGTGTTTCTCCTGCTGGCAGCCAGTCCAGTGATAGTCTGTATGTCTGTTCCCAGGGCTATGACAACACAGAGAGTAGTGTTCGCAAGGCCAGCGTGTTCTGTCTGGTGGCCATCTACTCCGTGATTGGAGAAGAGCTCAAACCACACCTGCAGCTACTCACGGGCAGCAAGGTACGCTACCCACCACTGGCATGTGCTCGTCTGCATCTCAAAGTCCTCACACACACACACACACGTCCCCCAAACACAACCCCCTTATCGGTTTTCCAGGTTTTTATTTCGCCTCTGGTTTCGACTGGTTTGGTCTGTGGTGTGTGGTTTGGATGTACAGTAAGGGTAATTGGAGTGCATAAGGGGGCACTGGAGTTCATCAGGGTCATACTCATTAGGACACACTGTAGCAAAACATTGTGCAACTGAAAACGAAAATCTGTGTTTCTTATTGGACAAGTTCAGGTAGTACTTCCTCGTTTCGGACCGTTTTCCTCCGTTTTGTGCCTTATGAACACTATCCAATGTGAATCCCCTTTTCCCCCGCTCCTATTCCTGGTTTCTGACAGGCAGGCCAGGCAGAAAGTGAGAGTAAGAGAGTGTGTGCTGGCTGGATTGAGCCTGTTGCACAATGACCTTGGCTGGGTTGAGAAAGCAGCAGGGTCACGGAGCATTGGCTCGTAGGTTCATCGCTACAGCGACCGTTTAATTAGTTAGCGTTTACACCTTATTAGAGACTCTGGACCCTCACTACATTCCAAGCAGTGCCATGCCCAAAGCCTAATCCTAGAGCCGCCGTAGTAAGCAGACTATAACACACATTTCCCTTAGCAAGCTCTACTCTAATCAGGCATGTCATTCCACTGGATGACGTAGCTAGCTCCGATTTTAAAAAATTCTCGCTAACATTAACTTACAAAATGATTACCCATTCATTAGTAGATGTCAACCTTGAAACAATGTTGTCCTCATTTCTGTGAGGAAATAGGCAATTGGCACAATGAGCTAAATGTTACTAAGGTCACTCTGCCTGTCACGCTACGCCAGCCGTTCTCCCGTCACCTCAGTACCGCCACAGCTTTCTGTCATCTGATTGGTCTAGACCAGGGTTGGGGTAAATTCCATTTTGAGCCCTGTGTCGCTGAGTTCTCAATACTGTAAGTCGCCCTGGTAAGAGCGTCTGCTAGAGTACTAAAATGTATTGTAGATGTTAATTCAGGAAGCAAACCCAACATCCTGATATTGACATTTCAGTTGACTTACTTTTACCAACCCTGGTCGGGACAACGGTGCCATTGTAACTTTTCTGTCATGATCACAACAATGCAAAACTGTTCTTCTTGCAGATGAAGCTGCTGAACTTGTACATCAAGAGGGCTCAGACAACCAACAGCAACAGCAGCAGTTCCTCGGATGTCTCTTCACACAGCTAGCTGTAGGAGCAGAGGGAGGGAAACACAGATCCGTCTGCCTGTACTGTGCATATGAATTAGGGGGAAAAGGTTGCTTCCCAAATGGCATCCTTTTCCCTATATAGTGCACTACTGTTGTGCTCTGGCCAGAAGTAGTGCACTATATAGGGAATAGGGTGCCATTTGGGACAGATTTATAGTCGTGCCTCTTCCAGACCTCTCCATTCCTGATCTTTTCTTCTCTCCTTCACCCCACTGGACTCCTCTGGTGACCCTATGACCTGCTCATCGCTCCAACCACCACTTCACTTACTTTGCTCTTTTTTCCCCCCATGGAACTTGTACCTTCATTTGTCTCGTCCCGTCGTTGTCCCCCCCCCCCAGCTGTTATGACGCATCACTAGCAATGTGTTGTAAGGTAAAGATCAGATATTCATTTTGTTGAGCATTCAGTGTGTAGGGGTGGAAACATAACCAAGGGTTATGATATGTGCCAATAAGAATGGTACTTATGGTCCAATACTAAATAATACCCTGATATTGATTCAGCAAAAACAAAACATCCCTTCAAATGCAATTGGATGAGTAAACACAGCCTGAAACGTCACAGTAGAATAGGCCCTTCACGTTTAACCAGGAAGTCCCATTGAGGTCGGAAGACCTGTCAAGGGGGACCACATGACAGTCGGTTTGTGATAAAGAATCATATGGCTGGCCCAGTGAGGATACAAAGCCCTTATAAACAGTTTAGGAACAAGGAAAACCAAATATGTCAGCGAATGAAGTAGAATTAGTAGATTGTTTTTCTTTATTAACTGAGGTATGACGTTATACAATCCTATAAAAAGTGAAAGAAGGAAACATTTTATTAAAAAAATGTTACGTATGTCAATCATTATAAAGACTAACTTAAGCCCAGGTAAGCTAACACTATGTTTTATTGTTAGTATCCATTAGTTTGGGAGAAATTATAATTAAACATTATCAGAGGCCAACTTCCAGCTAATAGCTTGGCTATATCATGAAAAGAAAATAGAAGTATTGTATTACATAAATGACCTTCATTTGACCTTCATTTTTTCAACCAGAAATTGGCAATCTAAAATTGAAGCTGTTCAAAATAAGGAGAGCGGTAAAGATGCAACAGTGTCTGAAGTTAGACAATCTGTCTTTCCAACTCACATTCAATTATCGTTGTGGTTAACTCCATTTCGATTGTCAAATAAAAACAAATATTAAGGGAAGAAAATACACCATTACATTTCTTTACATTCCCTGAATCAATCAAGTGAAATTGAATGGATCACTTCCAACTCATAGAATTAGAATGAGTGTTCACAACCTACTCAATGTCCATGTTGCTAATGATGTCACACTGAATGAGTGGGCCATTATAAGTCATGACAACATACAAACTTGTCAGTGAAAACACTAAACAAATCCAAAGTGTCACATTTATTTATTCCCAGCTATGTTGCCAGATTATGGCATTGATGCTGCTGTTTATAACGTATACCTGTCTGATGAGTAACAACCCTACACTTATTGATAATGCAAATATTACAGGCTCAGTTTTGGAAGGAGATCAGTGGATTCATTGAGACAGACTACTAGTCCTGGATTAAAAACTATTCTCAATGGAGAATATCTATTAAAAGTATGTTTTAGTCCTAGTCTTAATATGCGTCCAGGTAACCGTCCCAACTAGGTTTATGTTAATTTTCCACAGTAATGTTTGGATCACTTCTACTGTTGAAAAATAGGATAGATGTACATACAGAAGCTCTCAGCTCTTAAAAATGTGAATCCATTACTCCAGGAACTACAATAAACTGGCTTGCAAACCGATACAATAATATTCACCACGATGATGCAAATGTTAGTTGTTTATAATAATACAGTATTACACCCATCTTCTCATCACCTTCCTTTCACGCAACTACAGCTTTTGCAATAAAGAAAATACCATGATGAGCAAATTTAAGTATTTTGTACATAACTCTTGATCAATCACCACTTCGCAACTTTCGTGTAATGAAATAAAAAGGTTGGCTCTCTCACTTTTTTTGCACGCTAGCGAATTAGCTTGCATGTTTTTGGGCAGCACATCCACTTGGTGCTGCCTTTAATCGATGGGTCCTGTTTTCGCTGTTGAAGTGCACTTGTAACCGCATCAGTTTGGTCAGCCTTTACAACAACAGCCAGCCACCTGGCAGGAATACACTCACAGAGCTCTGTGAGTTGTCCAGAACTACGAAGACTCTGTCTGCCCTCGACAACTGTGTACACTGTACAGGACCTAACCGTCTCAAGATGCCAAGCAGACATATACAGTACTGGGTCTCCTTTAGTACAGTACTACATATTTGGGCATGTGGCTTTATAAAGGTACACTGTGTGTGCGTGCCTTGTTACCATAGTAAAGTGTGTGGCATCTATTTCCATCTGTTGAACAGTTTAAAAAAATGACACTAATTGTTTGCTTTGTTTGTTTTTAAATGGGGCCATCATCCTTTTGTAAGTATGTTCATTTTATTTGATTGTGTGTTAGGGAGAAGCCAATTGTTTTGTTAAAGACAGAAAGTACTGTATTGGCTGATCTGGCTGAAGATCTGGATCATTATCTGCTGGTGATGATGGTCCCTAAGAGAAGCTAATCCTAGCAATCTGTACCCTTTGCATGTTATTGTTTCTATTGTTTTGTCATTTAAGATTCATATCTGTATGTATGATAGTTTTATTTTAGTTGTAGTTTTTCATGACAACTTGTACAGAAGGGTTTCGTTAACATCCACCTGTGATAAATGATTTGCCTCAATGTA
Organism: Oncorhynchus mykiss; assembly: GCF_013265735.2. Taxonomy (NCBI): domain Eukaryota; kingdom Metazoa; phylum Chordata; class Actinopteri; order Salmoniformes; family Salmonidae; genus Oncorhynchus; species Oncorhynchus mykiss. Next base: position 36,106,085 of record NC_048586.1, on the reverse strand, counting down.
CATTTGTTTGCTTTAGAAATAAACGAACATTCAAGTTGATTCACTTTGTTTATATATGTTTGTATTTGTATATTTAGGTGATTGAATTTAGCATTTGTATGCAGTTCGATTGCTCAGTCTCTCATTCATTTTTAAACAAATTTGAGTGCTGAGGTGTGCATTAGTTCTTCTGTCTAAACATTAACCCAACTGAGACTTTGATATGCTCTTTTGATACAAAAAGAGTTCCCTTGGCTGCCAAGGGAGATGACGCATAGGCTGCTACAGTAGGTTGAGCCAGGGACAAATAGCCCATTGAATAACCGTTTTAATATATATAATACCAGTCAAAAGTTTGGACACACCTACTCATTCAAGGATATTTCTTTCTTTTTTACTGTTTTCTACATTATAGAATAATAGCGAAGACCATTAAAACTATGAAATAACACAAATGGAATCATGTAGTAACCAAAAAAGTTGTTGAACAAAAATATATTTTATATTCGAGATTCTTCAACGTAGCCACCCTTTGCCTTGATGACAGCTTTGCACACTCTTGGCATTCTCTCAACTAGCTTCATGAGGTAGTCACAGGGAATGCATTTCAATTAACAGGTGTGCCTTGTTAAGAGTGAATTCTTTTTTTTAAATTCTTTCCTTATTGCGTTTGAGCCAGTCAATTGTGTTGTGACAAGGTAGGGGTGGTATACAGAAGATAGCAAGAAAAGGCCAAATAAGCAAAGAGAAACGACAGTCCATTACTTTAAGACCTGAAGGTCAGTCAATACGGAAAATGTCAAGAACCTTCTTCAAGTGCAGTCGCAAAAAACATCATGCACTATGATGAAACTGGCTCTCATGAGGACCACCACAGGAAAGGAAGACCCAGAGTTACCTCTGCTGCAAATGATAAATTCATTAGAGTTAACTGAACCTCAGATTGCAGCCCAAATAAATGCTTCAAAAAGTTCAAGTAACAGACATCTCAACATCAACTGTTCAGAGGAGACTGCGGGAATCAGACCTACATGGTGGAATTGCTGTAAAGAAACCATTAGTAAAGGACACCAATAAGAGGAAGAGACTAGGAAGAGACTAGCTTGGGCCAAGAAACATGAGCAATGGCTATTGGAAATAGCTATGGAAATCCACGGTGCAAAATTGAGAATTGTGGTTCCAACCCCCGTGTATTTGTGAGATGCAGAGTAGGTAAACGGATCTCTGCATGTGTGATTCCCACATGAAGCATGGAAGAGGAGGTGTGATGGTGTGGGGGTGCTTTGCTGGTGACACGGTCTGTGATTTTTTTCAAATTCAAGGCACACTTAACCAGCATGGCTACCACAGCATTCTGCAGTGATACGCCATCCCATCTGGTTTGCGCAAAGTGGGATTATCATTTGTTTTTCAACAGGACATTGACCCAAAACACACCTCCAGGCTGTGTAAGGGCTATTTGACCAAGGAGAGTGATGGAGTGCTGCATCAGATGACCTGGCCTCCACAATCACCCGACCTCAACCCAAATGAGATGGTTTGGGATGAGTTGGACCGGAGAGTGAAGGAAAAGCAGCCAACAAGTGCTCAGCATACAGTTGAAGTCGGAAGTTTACATACATCTTAGCCAAATACATTTAAACTCAATATTTCGCAATTCCTGACATTTAATCAGAGTAAAAATTCCCTGTCTTAGGTCAGTCACCACTTTATTTTAAGAATGTGAAATGTCAGAATAATAGTAGAGAGAATGATTTATTTCAGCTTTTATTTCTTTCATCACATTCCCAGTGGGTCAGAAATGTACATGCACTCAATTAGTATTTGGTAGCATTGCCTTTAAATTGTTTCACTTGGGTCAAACGTTTCGCACAAGCTTCCCACAATAAGTTGGGTGAATTTTGGCCCATTCCTCCTGACAGAGCTGGTGTAACTGAGTCAGGTTTGTAGGCCTCCTTGCTTGCACACACTTTTTCAGTTCTGCCCACACATTTTCTATAGGATTGAGGTCAGGGCCTTGTGATGGCCACTCCAATACCTTGACTTTGTTGTCCTTAAGCCATTTTACCAGAACTTTGGAAGTGTGCTTGGGGTCATTGTCTATTTGGAAGACCCATTTGCGACCAAGCTTTAACTTCTGGACTGATGTCTTGAGATGTTGCTTCAATATATCCACCAAATTTTCCTTCCTCATTAATGAATTATTCTGAGGTCTTGGCTGATTTCTTTTGATTTTCCCATGATGTCAAGCAAAGAGGCACTGAGTTTGAAGGTAGGCCTTGAAATACATCCACAGGTACACCTCCAATTGACTCAAATGATGTCAATTAGCCTAACAGAAACTTCTAAAGCCATGACACAATTTTCTGGAATTTTTCAAGCTGTTTAAAGGCACAGTCAACTTAGTGTATGTAAACTTCTGACCCACTGAAATTGTGATACAGTGAATTATAAGTGAAATCTGTCTGTAAACAATTGTTTTGTCTTGCACAAAGTAGATGTCCTAACCGACTTGCCAAAACTATAGTTTGTTTTAATGACTCCGACCTAAGTGTATGTAAACTTCTGACTTCAACTGTATGTGGGAACTCCTTCAAGACTGTTGGAAAAGCATTCCTTATGAAGCTGGTTGAGAGAATGCCATGAGTGTAAAGGGTAGCTACTTTGAAGAATATAAAATATATTTTGATTTGGTTACATGATTCCATATGTGTTATTTTATAGTTTTGATGTCTTCACTATTATTCTACAATGTAGAAAATAGTAAAAATAAAGAAAAACCCTTGAATGAGTAGGTGTGTCCAAAACTTTTGATTGGTACTGTATGTATTTTTTTTTTTTACAAAAGAAAACAAAAACACTAGAGAAAAAAAAGATATGTTAAAGCTAATCTAGTCAAGTAGCCATTAACAAAATACAAATCGGACAGTGCACTTATTAAAATTTTAGGCTGCCTGTCCTGCACTACTATGGGGCAGGGGAAGTGTTTCAGTGAATGTATCCCAAATGGCACCCTATTTCCTACATAGTGCACTACTTTTGACCACAGCCCTATGGACCTATGGTCAAAAGTAGTGCACTATATTGGGAATAGGGTGCCATTTGGGAGGCAATCAGTGAGTCACAGTCCGCTTCTCAAAGGTCATGTAAGGTATTCTAATGAGTTGAAAGTGATGTCATACCCGGTATATAAGTCTGTAGCAGGGTGCTGGCCGGCAAACTTCTTTGAGAGCTCTATCAGACCTACCTGTGGAAGCAACACACCAGGGTGCCATTCCCAACTCCCATTCTCTGTTTCTGGGGATACTTTAGACGCTGCACTGGAAAACATGTTGTTTTGGCACAATCAGCCAGAGCCCTACCACCAGCATTCAACTGCAAGTTATATTCGGTAAGTGGACATCTCCAATTAGGAAACTTTAGTATGTTTTTAGAGAACTTTAATAATCAGAAAAGTTTAATTCAGTGGAGAAAAAATGTATGAAGCCTTTAAGAAAAAAATGTAACATTGAAATGGGATTGAAAGCAGCAAAATGTTTCATACATTTTAATTAGCCCACAACTTCACAAATATTGCACTTGAGTGTTGTAGTAGCTTAGGCCAAGATCTTGCAAAATTGCTACTCTACATTTAAATCTGAGGTGCATTGGAATAAAGTACAAAATATATGGCTAAATAATGTTGTGCAATGTGATTATGCATCATACAAGTTTATTAAAACATTTTACGTACCTACACCATAGTCAAGAGGTACTGATAAGATTAAATCTGGCTGACCATTGAGAAGCCTCTTACTTATTTACGCTTCGATAATTAATGACCAACCGCACATTTTCCCCCTCCTCTCTCGCTGCTCTCGCTCAGAGATGCTTTGGCGCCTTTCCTGAAACACGAGGAGGAACGGCACGCAACAGAAAATGGCGCCAAATGGTCTCCTTTCCAATATGTTCTCTGTGCAGCCACCTCGCCCGCTGTAAAACAGCAAGAAGAAACTCTGACTTATCTAAACCAAGGTAGCTAGCTATTCTTTCTTTATTAATACAGTTATAGGTTGTTGGATGGAATTGAACTCATGGCACGTAATTGAGTGTAGGCCCACTCAGAAGAACATTCTCCCTCTTATCAGCACTGATACAATATGGAAAAAACATCCCTCCAGTAAACAGAACAACTGCATCACACACATGCTGCACGCTCATCTTTAGGCAAAGGAAGTTCATGTAATGGTCATATTCACTCTTTTTTCTTTACATTTACTACCCACACAAGATGAATGACACTTACATTTTAGTAAATCTTGTTCAGCTTATTTACATAGAGACACACAACTCCCCTTTAAATAATCCCACATCAGGAATCTTATTTACACAGAGACACACAATTCCCCTTTAAATAGTCCCACATCAGGAATCTTGGATCTCTAGATATTCCACTTTAGTTTATGAAAGCTCCACCAAGGTATATAGTTGGTTTTCATATTCATCTTATCTTGAACTGCATTTTCCCTCATTGTTCTCATCTTCTTGTTCTCTCTTGTGGTCTAATTTACGATCATCCATTGGATTTTTGTATTATGAATATATTGCATATAAGACGGCCATTTACCGAAAGTTACTAGGTAGGTTGCACATTTCGGTGAATGAAATTGGAAACTATTGGTAAACCAGCCCAAAATTATACAACCCCCACATAAAAAAAAAAGAAGTTAGTCTACTATGTAGGTCTACCTGCCTTTAAAATATGTTTATATGATATGACTATTGCACAGAACTACTTGCTTGATATGATGGAAATTGTAATAGTAAATTGCAAAGTAAAGATTTTTACTTGACAATTGGTGGGCTCAACCATAATCTGGTTGAAAACTTTTAGGGGGCACTGCAAAGGGTCTATGGGGGTAAACCCTGACTGTAAAATGATTTTTAAAGAAAAGGTGCTTATTGAATGCATTTCTATTCTTATGCTGCCCCTTTTTCTGACTAATTGATTTCACATTTTTCAATTTTAATCAGGTTTGTCTTAATGTTTTAAAATGTAGGTCAGTCCTACGAAATCCGTATGCTTAACAGAAAACTAGTGGAGTATACAGATATAAGCAGCAAATATGTTAAGGTAGGTTAAAGGTATTGTGTATGTATTTGTAACTTTCATGTGACCTCTGACCTTTTCTTCTTTATCTGTTTGTATGTATCCTCCATTTCCTGAAACTGTCAACACACAGGTGACTCCTCAACCCTCTTCTTTCCACTTTGGGGGTTGGGCGGGTGCCATCTTTGAAGACTTGGTACTATCACCCATCTTCTCCCCTTCTGAACTTATACACCACCACACACTCAGCTCAGTTCAGCTTACCCTTCAACACATCAGCTTTATCGCACAACACATCACATACCTTCAAGTTGTCTTATTTGCTCTTTTTGCATAAGTTCATCTTACGTGCAATTCTGCTTTCGTCTATAGACTTTACTACTGGGAGTTATTCATAACGCTTTGACATCTTTTAACTTTGTTGAAATGTATTTCTTGTTTTTCTTTTTCAAATACGAAATGGGCATCAAGAACGTTGATCAATATAGCAAGGGAATTATTACAATCCTATGTTTGTTGTAAAGGAAACCGTGTTGAACTTTATTTAATTATTTAAAAAAGAACAAGTGGTATATTGAAGATGCCACTGGTTTATGAATAACACCCATTAGTACAACTCAAGTTGTCACTATGTGCACATTTTGTTGCAGGTTGTTATAATATGTTGGATCTATGTTTGTTTTTAAGTGATTTGAATTATGGGAGTCGGCTTGGTTTAAAATGAAGGCAGATATCGGTATGCATTTTCCATGAAGGGAAAAATGAAGTCATCTTAATTGAATTCAGCCATGTCCCAATACACATATCCATCCACTTGAAAGTTCTGTGTCGTCAGGCTGTCAGGAATGGACGGTCATATTTCGGTCGTGTTCAATGAAGCAGTCTAACGACACTAGAATGGAACAGGTGGCACTTGTTCAAACAGATGACGTGTTGTGTCTGTCTGTGTCCTTGTGCTCTGCGCAGTCACGCATGAGCCTCTCAGTGTAATAGGCTGAAATGAATGGAAACGTTGTTTTTACAGGTTGTTAATTTTACGATTTGATTTATGTTCTTAGTAGGTTTTAAATGTGCAATTACCTTAATACTAATGCAACAGTGAGGAGGAACATTAATTTATGTCCCTTCGTTTGCGTGGAAACAATAATTAAGTATGCACAGGCAGTTAGTCTGTCGTTACCCATCCCGACCAGGGCTTTAATAATGAAAATCTTTATGTACGTGCTTTGTTCTCAAACGGTGACACTTCAAACAACTTCTACTGATTCCTCACTAAATGTCTTAATAGCACAGGAAGAACTCATGGATATTTTATCTCATAGCTTCTGTCAACAAATAGTTTTGTTATGATGGCAGATTATTGCACAACCATCAGACATAATTGGATCCTATATGGCTTTAACCCCAGCATCATCTACCTTTCTATGCTTTTAGTCAATGGGAATCTGTTATTTGAAGTGTTAATCATATGAGCCGAAGCCAAGGGTGATGCAATCCATATGGATCTCCACTCGTTAATGCTGTCTGAATAAAGGATCTGTGAACGGTTCTTCTGGGAGATTGTGCGTAGCTTTTCGCACTTTGCCGAACGACACGATCGGCCACGTGCGAGGCTGCCTTGCCTAGTCACTGGGCTTCGTACTGATGCTTTGTCCTGCTTGTCCACAGAGCATTGTGCGTGTGGTGTTTCATGACCGGCGCCTGCAGTACACAGAACATCAGCAGCTGGAGGGGTGGAGATGGAACAGGCCTGGGGACAGAATCCTGGATGTAGGTAAGGCTGGTTGCCTGCAGACCAGAGAACTTCTTAAGTAAAGCCCAACCACAGTATGTTTGATGACTGACCTATGATATGATCTCCATTGCCTTTGGTCTAATACTGAAGTGTAATTACTATGCAATTATTAGTTAGTTACCGTTTTGACTAATCCTTTCTAAGTACCTACCTGGTAAAAAGGCATACGAATTTATTCTGACCTGCAGTGACTTACTGACTTGATTGTGTCCAGATACCCCCCTCTCTGTGGGTGTCGTCGAGCCTCGTGCTCACCCACTGCAGCTCAACACTATAGAGTTCCTCTGGGATCCCGTCAAGAACGCATCCGTCTTCATCCAGGTAACACGGTCAAATATCTATTTATTTTCCCTGCTTTCTAGCTTACTTTGGTCCTGGAATTGGGGTGAAAGTAAAATCATTAGACATATAAAAGGTTTTAGGAAGTGAGTTTATACAGTTACTTCCCACATCCCAGAGGGACTATTTTCCAATTCCACCCATCTCTTGCATTTGAAACTCTAATTACCATATAGAATGGCTCATGGATTGTGTATATATGTTTGTTTGTGTTCAGGTCAACTGCATTAGCACTGAGTTCACCCCTAGGAAGCATGGTGGGGAGAAGGGAGTTCCCTTCCGTATCCAGATAGACACCTTCACTCAGAACGAACATGGAGAGTACCTGGAACATATGCACTCCTCCAGCTGTCAGGTCAAGGTCTTCAAGGTAAAGGGGCTCTTAGGTGGGTGGGTAGGTGGGTGGGTGGGTGGGTGGGTCGGTGGGTGTGTGTGTGTGTGTGTGGGTGTGGGTGTGGGTGTGTGTGTGTATGTGAATTTCTGGTTGTGAGAGCTATTAGTCCATTTAATTTCTTTGTGTACTTAATTTTTTCTTCTATTTTCTTTAAGCCAAAAGGAGCTGATCGTAAACTGAAGACTGATAAGGAAAAGATTGATAAAAAGTCCCATCAAGACAGGGAGAAATACCAATCCTCTCATGAAACCACCATGCTTACCGAGGTGAGGGACCCTAACACTGTGGCTTGTCACTTGACAAGCTATTCTGTCATAATATGTTAATATGTTGCTTAAGTCCACTCATGTTGATTGACTCCGTAGTCACTCTAACCAGCCCTTGATGCAGTTGTCTGTTAATGATTGTGACAGTTAGGGCAACAGTCCGTCAGTGCCTTTTCTTTTGACGTCAAACCAACATGCTGGAAAAAACAGTGATTGTTTTCTACTAACCTGGTTTTAGGTTTCTAGGATTTCCCACTTATGTCTGTATCAGTCTACAATCACAATGTCCTAGTAAAACAGTAACCAGACGTACCTTTCTCTTTGCCGTGGACATCTTATTGAAGTTCATTTCCTCTCTCTTTTGTTTCAGTGTTCCCCCTGGCCTGATGCCCCAAATCTCGGTAGCACTAACAACACTCCTTCCCCAGTCTACCACAGCTCCCCCACCTCGTGTAGCTTTACTGATGGGTAAGACACCTCTCTTATCTGGATGAATTGAACTGTTTCATTGACTTAAATCGTTGATCATGAGGTAAATATAGGATTTATCTGTCTTTGTGCATCTATGGCAGTTCAGTTGCACACCCACGCATTTTCTGAAGAACCGTTATGTAGGACAAGAGGTTAGCCAAATTGGATCCTCCATTATCTACAGTGCAATCCCATTGGATCTGCCTATTTGCACTAGTCTTATCAGGACAAGTCATTACTTAATGACCCAACTCTTGTCATCTTCCCCATTTGTGTGACACTTTACTTTTATAGCAACAGCTCTCCAATCCAGCAGGGGGAGCTGATTCTGTCCGGCTGCTCTTCTGATGTAAGTAACGGGAGAAGTAGTATTAATGCCATTGCTCTCATCTCTTATTTTTTTAGGCAATTGTTTGGAGACAGTGGGCAGTCAGTGGGTGCTATAGCTACTCATTTCAAGGGCTCTTCTTCTTTTTGACATGTAGCACCTTGTGCCATCATCCTCACCGCAGGACACGCAGCTGTGGCTTCAGCTTCACAGGTTCTCGCCTTACTGTAGGCTCTTCTCCAGGTTCTCAGGTAGTGTGTGTGTGGTTCAATTAACGCAAGACTCAACCTTAAGACCTAGTTGTATGTTGCTGAACACTGTTGCCAGAGCATCCATTTCCTTGACAATGTTATGCCCGTTTCTAAGACTATAAACCTTTGTAGCTTTTTGTTTGGATGCATGTAATTGATATCTGAAGGACATTTCCAGTGAAAATTAAATATAGATTATTTTTAAAGTGAAATACTTTAACACAGACGCTCAGATGACTGTCAGACACCACAAATCTATAATTGCTTCTAACTTTGTAGAAAGGCCTTAGCAGAGAATAATCCGGGACTTTTCTCTCTCTTTATGTCCTTGTTCCTCCAAAACGTCATCAGACCAGTTTGTAAGTGACTGTGGATCTTCTGTGAATGTTGTAGGTGCTGACCTGTTGAAGATGAGCAGAGAGGACCTGATCCAAATCTGTGGTCCGTCAGAGGGCATCCGGCTGTTCAACACCATCAAAGGAAGGTGAGACTAAACTGCAGTGGCAGGAAGACTAATCCAATATACATTTTTTGGCAACACTTCACATGTTTAATTAGTACTTTACTCAAGTGTGTAACTTTTTATCCCACATTTACCATGGTCAATTCTGGATGGGTGTTATTCGTCTTTACTCTGTACAGGTGTATACAGCCCCGCCTCACCATCTATGTGTGTCAACAACAAGCCAGGAATCAACCACAGACAAAGCCCGGGGGGGGAGAGGGTAGGTTACTTTACATCTCCAATTATTGTGGGTACTAGTTATCTGACACCAAAGGACCCTTTCCCGGACAAAGATAAGCCTAGTCCTGGACTAAGAACCTCAAGTGACTTTCCAGTATTTCCCATATCATGTTTTAGCTGATGATGATCTCTAACCCTCAGCTAATCGCCTTTCCTCCTATGTCTATAGTGTACCATGCTCTATATCTGGAGGACCTGACACTGGGGGACCTCTCAGAGAAGATAGCTCTCCTTTACAGTGTAACTCCGCAGCAGATCAGCCACATCTACAGACAAGGACCCACAGGGATACACATACTGGTCTCTGATGAGGTGAGAGAAGGCAGGGGTCAGAGTTCAGATGAAGGATATAGTGTATCTACAGATGACTATTTGATTTTCAAGCATTTGGTTAGTAGTTATATTGTATGTATGCATATTTAATCATTAGTAACTGCAGATGAATTACTTGGCTTTACAAAGTAACCCTCTGACCTTCTCCTCCAATGCATTTTCAGAGGGAGACGAAGTTTTGAAAATAGACATTTGTTGAGTAGTTCTAGGGGTTGGGGTCATGGGTAGTGTTTCTATCAGTGAGTAGTGGTAGGGGTTGAGGTCATGGGTAGTGTTTCTATCAGTGAGTAGTGGTAGGGTTTGGGTCATGGGTAGTGTTTCTATCAGTGAGTAGTGATAGTGGTAGGGTTTGGGGTCATGGGTAGTGTTTCTATCAGTGAGTAGTGATAGTGGTAGGGTTTGGGGTCATGGGTAGTGTTTCTATCAGTGAGTAGTGATAGTGGTAGGGTTTGGGGGCATGGGTAGTGTTTCTATCAGTGAGTAGTGATAGTGGTAGGGGTTGGGGTCGTGGGTAGTGTTTCTATCAGTGAGTAGTGATAGTGCTAGTGGTACGGGTTGGGGTCGTGGGTAGTGTTTCTATCGGTGAGTAGTGATAGTGCTAGTGGTTGGGGTCGTGGGCAGTGTTTCTATCGGTGAGTAGTGCTAGTGCTAGTGGTAGGGGTTGAGGTCGTGGGTAGTGTTTCTATCAGTGAGTAGTGATAGTGCTAGTGGTAGGGGTTGGGGTCGTGGGTAGTGCTTCTATCAGTGAGTAGTGGTAGGGGTTAAGGTCATGGGTAGTGTTTCTATCAGTTAGTAGTGCTAGTGGTAGGGGTTGGGGTCATGGGTAGTGTTTCTATCAGTGAGTAGTGGTAGGGGTTGAGGTCATGGGTAGTGTTTCTATCAGTGAGTAGTAGTGATAGTGCTAGTGGTAGGGGTTGGGGTCGTGGGTAGTGTTTCTATCAGTGAGTAGTGGTAGGGGTTGAGGTCATGGGTAGTGTTTATATCAGTGAGTAGTGATAGTGCTAGTGGTTGGGGTCATGGGTAGTGTTTCTATCAGTGAGTAGTGATAGTGGTAGGGTTTGGGATCATGGGTAGTGTTTCTATCAGTGAGTAGGGGTATGGGTTGGGGTCATGGGTAGTGTTTCTATCACTGAGTAGTGATAGTGGTACGGATTGGGGTCGTGGGTAGTGTTTCTATCGGTGAGTAGTGCTAGTGGTAGGGGTTGGGGTCGTGGGTAGTGTTTCTATCAGTGAGTAGTGATAGTGCTAGTGGTACGGGTAGGGGTCGTGGGTAGTGTTTCTATCAGTGAGTAGTGATAGTGCTAGTGGTAGGGGTTGTGGAGTTGTTAGGTTATCTGTATTTCATCCAGAGGCCCTGTGTTGGTTGTTTGTGCCCTGGGCTGGCATGGGTCAGTCAGCTTGGGTCACTAATATCACTAATGGCCCTGTGTAAATGGCAACGGCATAGAAAATCAATCATTAATGACTGGTAGGAAACAGGGGAATGTAGACCTATGGATGCAGAGGAACTACAACAGAATCAACTGGCTCAGGCTGTTATGGCCAGTGCTGTTTCCATGCACTTGATTATGATGTCTGGTTACTGATTGACTACCAGCATCAAACAAATAAAGAGAAAGATGCCATTTAAATGTCAAATGAATATCTTCTTAATTTCTTCTTTCTCAGATGGTGCAGAACTTCACAGAGGAAACCAGCTTTGTTGTCAACACTCTGAAAGGTCATATTTCCCCCACTAACCTCTTAAATGCACAGAACCTCATGTAAATATGCAATTTGTATACTTATTTAATGTTTTAACAGAGCTAATAGTTGTCCTATGTTAATCTTCTAATTGCAGATGAAAATAATGATGGCTACCATGTTGTGTTGAAGTGACTGGAGGACAGGTCTGGAGTGGATAGTTTAGATCCCTGTTCAAGTGTCTGGAACGTATAGGGCTTGTTGTGGAGTATTGAAACTTTGTAACATTAAATAGTGCAATTGTATATATTGTTAATAGCTTATTCTATATATCATGTTCCTGTCCAGGCATTGCAATAACTCTGGAAATGTCCTTGAGACAGCTTTTTAGTTGACTTTTTTAAATGTATTTTTTTATTAAGTTATTGGTTAATTTTGATGAGATGTGTAATTCGTTTATAAAGCATGGTTCATTACTCCTGCAAAATGGACATGTTTTAAAAAAAAAAAAAAAAGTAAATATCATAAAAATCTATTTAAAATCACTCTTTAAGTTGTTGAAACGTATCATAAAGTGTTGTTCAAAGAAATCCAAAATATACTACATTATTGGCATTCCTTTGTTACGATCTATAGTTGTTGATTTGTTTGATGTTACATATTAGAAGGCAAACATTACTTTCTGCGGTATCAGTACATGTTGTTTCATAAAGAGTGAGGACCAACTGTTTTCTAGGGCTCACATTCAAGTATTCATTCTGAAACTTACTTTGATTTCATCTTCAAATGATATCTTTCCTATCCACATGGTTTATGTTTATTCAATAGTGTTTAGCAATACTACAGTGTTTCAAAAGTGATGTAAAGTATTAACTCTGTTTGCTTCGGGCCACAATTGCTTTACCTATTTTAAACATTTGAATTAAAAGAATCTAGACAAATATTTCAACCCCCAGTACAGACTTACAGATAAGGCAAATGAACAAATCATACAGCTGTAATAGCTAAGGATTCTATTCTGCTTCTGTTATTTATCTCCCATTTAATGTAACATTTTATGTACAGCATATCAGTTGTTCCACATACCTGTCCTGAAATTGAAATAGCTTGATATTGTCCAATATGTTAAGTGAAGTATTACTGCTAATGCTTGAATTTTAATGAAAAAAACTTGACTGTGATGATGTGATTTCACTCAACATAAAGAATTTTGCACTGCTCTGTACTATTCTTCTGAGTTCAATTTATAATTCACTAACATTTGTTACAGTATAAACAAGATCAGCTCAATGTATTTAATGAAGAATGTTAAGTTCCCCAACAAGAAAAAACAAAATTGTCACTCAAACTGAAAGAAGAACTAACGAAAAATCACTGACAACAACCAAACTAAACAGGTGTTTTTGGAGGGGTTCTGAAAGACACTCATGGGGTTGTCCACTAAAAGTTGACTAGTAACAACAACAACTGGGTCCTAAAAGACATGAGTGCAAAAATTTGCCCAAGAGGCTAACAAAAGAAAATCCCACACCAAAGATAAAGATAGGAATCAAACCAAAAAGTGGAGCTAAACGAAAACAGGGAAGATCAGATAAAGAATAGCACCTGGGCCAGCGCAGGTGAAACACCTTCCCACTACCGAGATGGCAACCAGCACAGGTGCAACACATACTGACTAATGAGGTGACACCAATTGGTGCGCCCTATGTGCTAAGGTCCTATACGTGCTAAAGTCGCACCTCAAAACAAATGGAAAAACCAAAACGTGTAACACGGAATTATAACATAATGCAGCTCTAACTACAATACAGATCAGGTTGAGGCCCAGGGGGCACTTGTTTAACACAGGAGTTGTGAAACAGTAGGTGGATGGTCTAGGGCACTTGTTAGTTCATTGCTCACCCCTGACATGACCTCCAAGTGAGATCAGTCTGGTCACAAGGGGTACAGGGAGAGATAGTACCAGAACCAGCAGGAGCAGTCTTCCATAGGAATTAATGGAATTCTACAGTACTTCAATTAAATGTTTCAAGGACAAAATTACATATATTTAAGCATTTTGTTGTTGTAGTGTGGACAGTAACATTAGCAATCTCCAAAAATTATACTTGAAATGTTTTTATTTTTAAAAGTATGCATTAAGGTGTCTGTAATATAATAAGATTGGCAAAAATGAATGTAGACAGTGGTAAATCCATTTATATAGCTTCCAAAATATTTTTTACAATGGTGGTGGAGTACCAAGATGGAGACGCGGTGGCTTCAACACAACTAGACTGAACATAAAATATGTAGCCTGTGTTTAACGTTATCATGTAAAACTGCAAACTTACCATTCATGATTGAAGCTTTCCTGACAGCAACATTAAATAGTTAGCTGGTCTCACGTGGTTAGCTGAAACTATGGTTTCAAATAAATAATTTCCACAAAGTTTGCTGCTTCAGTGTCTTTAGATATTTTTGTCAGATGTTACTATGGAATACTGAAGTATAAATACAACCATTTCATAATTGTCAAAGACTTTTATTGACAATTACATGAAGTTGATGCAAAGAGTCAATATTTGCAGTGTTGACCCTTCTTTTTCAAGTTAGTTGTGCAAGACATTTTATACATAAACCTTAAGTAATATATTGTTTTTAAATGTTTGCATGCTTTTCTCCTCCGAAAAGCAAAAGCTGATTCAAAGGGGGTGTGGCAGATTTCTAAACTCGTATGTGAAAGACTCAGTTAGGAGACACATGACTATCTTCAATGATCCTCACCTACTAACGAATTGACATCTCCTCAACTAATGTTTTCCGTGTCACAGAGGGGAGAGGACAGACCTTTTCCCAAATTAGAAAATGCTTATGTCGAAAGGGGGAGAGACCTAAAGGATGCAGAAGACACTGTTGGCAACATGGCAAGCATCTGACTTCACTGAATTAGTGCAAAAGAAATTGGGAATCGTTGTGAATAAATGTCAACGATTTTCAGGCACTTAGTTGAAATAGGGATTTTAAACGAGTGTGTGTTATAATGAAACTGTGTGCAAGGGCCTTCGTCTAAATTAGATTCCTCTTTCTCCTTGTCTGAACTTGGGTGGCAGGTAGCCTAGTGGTTAGAGTGTTGGGCTAGTAACCTAAAAGGTTGCTGGATCAAATCCCTGAGCTGACAAGGTAAAAATCTGTTGTTCAGCCCCTGAACAAGGCAGTTAACCCACTGTTCCCCTGTAGGCCGTCATTGTAAATAAGAATCTGATTTGGCTAGTAAAATAAATATCCATCTGTGTGCTATAGTACTGAACATACACCCATGACGTAGACCAGTCCTGTTCCTTATTCACAAGCCTACACAAATTTAAATGCAAATCCAGACTAGGAATCTACAATGGTTCCTCCTTTAAAAGTTGCGAGTTTGCACCGTGGGATTTAGAGGTACTCAGCGTCATGGCTCCAGTCCACCACAAGGGGGAGTTAAAGCATGGATGCAAAGTTTTTATATGACCAATCATATCGAGTGGTTCCAAATATACATTTTGACGCGAGCCACCCTTGCCTTGTGGCGTTCTTCAGCAAAGATGGTTGACAAAACATTACGGTGGAACCAGATGTAAGTTGTTACAAGGTCATAACGAGTCAAGCAAGCTGGTGTTAGGAGAATGAATTTGTAATTTGTGTTGTTAATGTTTTAGGGACTCCTGAGAAAACCAGTAAACCATGCTATCGTCTTGTGAAACAGTGGATGTAAAGAGTCTAGCTAGCTAAAGCATTTACTGCAAATTGAATGTGCAATTGTGTAAGCTTGCCTTGCAATGCAGCTGAAGTAACATAGCTAGCTAACTATGTACTGCTTATTTTGTAGTGAATGATAAAAATAATTGTATGCCTATGGATGTGTAGCTAGCTGTAGTATGTAGCCGATCTGTGTACGGACCCTAAAAATGTTGGTATGAATATTAGTTCAGAACCTAGCTATGAACCTCAGCTATCATAGTTGTTGTATCAACTTCAAGTCTGAATGGCATTAATGAAGCCTATGGATTGAGTAGAATATAATAACTTTATTGTTCCAAGGATGCAAGTCCTATATACGTACTGTTGTTATTACCACGCATGAAATCCCCACATTGTAGCCTGTACATTGAATATATTCACTGATCATGTACTCTTCCTTGTCAAATAAAGGTGCGGTTCAGGTATGAATTATTTGAATGATGCCGTGTCTGCATGTATGTATTACAATTATACACTTCAACAGTGTTTACCACTCCTGCTCCTGGGAATCAATGATTACACATTGTAACTATGCAATATACTAGAAACATGATTGATTTGTAATTCATATTTACAGAAAAGAATGCATATCTAACTCCCTTCATCTGCATTAATCTGAGGACACAGGATAGTATTTCAATGAGATACTTAATTTCAACCAGTGGATAATGTGAAACGCTTTATTGAAAGAAGTTAATTATCCAGGTTTTATAAATACACAAATGCAGTATAATTATGATAATTGTAATATTATAAATACAAGTTCAATATGTACTTCAATGCACATGTGGTGTGCATTATAAAACGAGGAAGAAAGACAAGGTGGGGAAGACAGAAAAGGAAAGGGGTAAGAACAGCGGCAGACAGCATATGATTCATGAAATACAGTGCTACCCTAATATTCTCTCAGTTCATCACAATTGCTATGTCTCCTAACCAGCCCTGGGCCCCAGTTGGTACTTTCAATGTATACACATGCAGACAAAACCTAGAAAAAATAACATTGATATTAATTCATGCTGAAATCTCAGACCATCATTGCAAACCATTCCTATACTCCTCACTCTCCCTTCAGGTTTTGAGATATTTGCCCCAAGAAAGTGCCATAATATTACATATGACAGATTCTCCAGACAGCACTTCCACCTGCTAGTTTAACTCCCATATAAACCTGCACTGTATCTTCTATTTGCCTCAGGTTTTGGTCACTGGTCACGATGACAACACCCACCCGTAGCACGCGCTCCAGCAGGTATATCTCACTGGTCACGATGACAACACCCACCCGTAGCACGCGTTCCAGCAGGTGTATCTCACTGGTCACGATGACAACACCCACCCGTAGCACGCGTTCCAGCAGGTATATCTCACTGGTCACGATGACAACACCCACCCGTAGCACGCGCTCCAGCAGGTATATCTCACTGGTCACGATGACAACACCCACCCGTAGCACGCGCTCCAGCAGGTATATCTCACTGGTCACGATGACAACACCCACCCGTAGCACGCGCTCCAGCAGGTATATCTCACTGGTCACGATGACAACACCCACCCGTAGCACGCGTTCCAGCAGGTATATCTCACTGGTCACGATGACAACACCCACCCGTAGCACGAGTTCCAGCAGCTGTATCTCACTGGTCACGATGACAACACCCACCCGTAGCACGCGCTCCAGCAGGTATATCTCACTGGTCACGATGACAACACCCACCCGTAGCACGAGTTCCAGCAGCTGTATCTCACTGGTCACGATGACAACACCCACCCGTAGCATGCGCTCCAGCAGGTATATCTCACTGGTCACGATAACAACACCCACCCGTAGCACGCGTTCCAGCAGGTATATCTCACTGGTCACGATGACAACACCCACCCGTAGCACGCGCTCCAGCAGGTGTATCTCACTGGTCACGATAACAACACCCACCCGTAGCACGCGCTCCAGCAGGTGTATCTCACTGGTCACGATGACAACACCAACCCGTAGCACGCGTTCCAGCAGGTATATCTCACTGGTCACGATGACAACACCCACCCGTAGCACGCGCTCCAGCAGGTATATCTCACTGGTCACGATAACAACACCCACCCGTAGCACGCGTTCCAGCAGGTATATCTCACTGGTCACGATGACAACACCCACCCGTAGCACGCGCTCCAGCAGGTATATCTCACTGGTCACGATGACAACACCCACCCGTAGCACGCGTTCCAGCAGGTATATCTCACTGGTCACGATAACAACACCCACCCGTAGCACACGCTCCAGCAGGTATATCTCACTGGTCACGATAACAACACCCACCCGTAGCACGCGCTCCAGCAGGTATATCTCACTGGTCACGATAACAACACCCACCCGTAGCACGCGCTCCAGCAGGTATATCTCACTGGTCACGATAACAACACCCACCCGTAGCACGCGCTCCAGCAGGTATATCTCACTGGTCACGATGACAATACCCACCCGTAGCACGCGCTCCAGCAGGTATATCTCACTGGTCATGACAACACCCACCCGTAGCACGCGTTCCAGCAGGTATATCTCACTGGTCACGATGACAATACCCACCCGTAGCACGCGCTCCAGCAGGTATATCTCACTGGTCACGATGACAACACCCACCCGTAGCACGCGCTCCAGCAGGTATATCTCACTGGTCACGATGACAACACCCACCCGTAGCACGTGCTCCAGCAGGTGTATCTCACTGGTCACGATGACAACACCCACCCGTAGCACGCGCTCCAGCAGGTGTATCTCACTGGTCACGATGACAACACCCACCCGTAGCACGCGCTCCAGCAGGTATATCTCACTGGTCACGATGACAACACCCACCCGTAGCACGCGCTCCAGCAGGTATATCTCACTGGTCACGATGACAACACCCACCCGTAGCACGCGCTCCAGCAGGTGTATCTCACTGGTCACGATGACAACACCCACCCGTAGCACGCGCTCCAGCAGGTATATCTCACTGGTCACAATGACAACACCCACCCGTAGCACGCGCTCCAGCAGGTATATCTCACTGGTCACGATGACAACACCCACCCGTAGCACGCGCTCCAGCAGGTGTATCTCACTGGTCACGATGACAACACCCACCCGTAGCACGCGCTCCAGCAGGTATATCTCACTGGTCACGATGACAACACCCACCCGTAGCACGCGCTCCAGCAGGTATATCTCACTGGTCACGATGACAACACCCACCCGTAGCACGCGCTCCAGCAGGTATATCTCACTGGTCACGATGACAACACCCACCCGTAGCACGCGCTCCAGCAGGTATATCTCACTGGTCACGATGACAACACCCACCCGTAGCACGCGCTCCAGCAGGTGTATCTCACTGGTCACGATGACAATACCCACCCGTAGCACGCGCTCCAGCAGCTGTATCTCACTGGTCACGATGACAACACCCACCCGTAGCACGCGCTCCAGCAGGTATATCTCACTGGTCACAATGACAACACCCACCCGTAGCACGCGCTCCAGCAGGTATATCTCACTGGTCATCCCCAAAGCCAACACCCACCCGTAGCACGCGCTCCAGCAGGTTTATCTCACTGGTCACAATGACAACACCCACCCGTAGCACGCGCTCCAGCAGGTATATCTCACTGGTCACAATGACAACACCCACCCGTAGCACGCGCTCCAGCAGGTATATCTCACTGGTCATCCCCAAAGCCAACACCCACCCGTAGCACGCGCTCCAGCAGGTACAGTGCCTTGCGAAAGTATTCGGCCCCCTTGAACTTTGCGACCTTTTGCCACATTTCAGGCTTAAAACATAAAGATATAAAACTGTATTTTTTTGTGAAGAATCAACAACAAGTGGGACACAATCATGAAGTGGTTATTGGATATTTCAAACTTTTTTAACAAATCAAAAACTGAAAAATTGGGCGTGCAAAATTATTCAGCCCCCTTAAGTTAATACTTTGTAGCACCACCTTTTGCTGCGATTACAGCTGTAAGTCGCTTGGGGTATGTCTCTATCAGTTTTGCACATCGAGAGACTGACATTTTTTTCCCATTCCTCCTTGCAAAACAGCTCGAGCTCAGTGAGGTTGGATGGAGAGCATTTGTGAACAGCAGTTTTCAGTTCTTTCCACAGATTCTCGATTGGATTCAGGTCTGGACTTTGACTTGGCCATTCTAACACCTGGATATGTTTATTTTTGAACCATTCCATTGTAGATTTTGCTTTATGTTTTGGATCATTGTCTTGTTGGAAGACAAATCTCCATCCCAGTCTCAGGTCTTTTGCAGACTCCATCAGGTTTTCTTCCAGAATGGTCCTGTATTTGGCTCCATCCATCTTCCCATCAATTTTAACCATCTTCCCTGTCCCTGCTGAAGAAAAGCAGGCCCAAACCATGATGCTGCCACCACCATGTTTGACAGTGGGGATGGTGTGTTCAGCTGTGTTGCTTTTACGCCAAACATAACGTTTTGCATTGTTGCCAAAAAGTTCAATTTTGGTTTCATCTGACCAGAGCACCTTCTTCCACATGTTTGGTGTGTCTCCCAGGTGGCTTGTGGCAAACTTTAAACAACACTTTTTATGGATATCTTTAAGAAATGGCTTTCTTCTTGCCACTCTTCCATAAAGGCCAGATTTGTGCAATATACGACTGATTGTTGTCCTATGGACAGAGTCTCCCACCTCAGCTGTAGATCTCTGCAGTTCATCCAGAGTGATCATGGGCCTCTTGGCTGCATCTCTGATCAGTCTTCTCCTTGTATGAGCTGAAAGTTTAGAGGGACGGCAGGTCTTACTAGATTTGCAGTGGTCTGATACTCCTTCCATTTCAATATTATAGCTTGCACAGTGCTCCTTGGGATGTTTAAAGCTTGGGGAATCTTTTTGTATCCAAATCCGGCTTTACACTTCTTCACAACAGTATCTCGGACCTGCCTGGTGTGTTCCTTGTTCTTCATGATGCTCTCTGCGCTTTTAACGGACCTCTGAGACTATCACAGTGCAGGTGCATTTATACGGAGACTTGATTACACACAGGTGGATTGTATTTATCATCATTAGTCATTTAGGTCAACATTGGATCATTCAGAGATCCTCACTGAACTTCTGGAGAGAGTTTGCTGCACTGAAAGAAAAGGGGCTGAATAATTTTGCACGCCCAATTTTTCAGTTTTTGATTTGTTAAAAAAGTTTGAAATATCCAATAAATGTCGTTCCACTTCATGATTGTGTCCCACTTGTTGTTGATTCTTCACAAAAAAATACAGTTTTATATCTTTATGTTTGAAGCCTGAAATATGGCAAAAGGTTGCAAAGTTCAAGGGGGCCGAATACTTTCGCAAGGCACTGTATATCTCACTGGTCATCCCCAAAGCCAACACCCACCTGTAGCACGTGCTCCAGCAGTTATATCTCACTGGTCACGATGACAACACCCACCCGTAGCACGCGCTCCAGCAGGTATATCTCACTGGTCACGATAACAACACCCACCCGTAGCACGCGCTCCAGCAGGTATATCTCACTGGTCACGATGACAACACCCACCCGTAGCACGCGCTCCAGCAGGTATATCTCACTGGTCACGATGACAACACCCACCCGTAGCACGCGTTCCAGCAGGTATATCTCACTGGTCACGATGACAACACCCACCCGTAGCACGCGCTCCAGCAGGTATATCTCACTGGTCACGATGACAACACCCACCCGTAGCACGCGCTCCAGCAGGTATATCTCACTGGTCACGATGACAACACCCACCCGTAGCACGCGCTCCAGCAGGTATATCTCACTGGTCACGATGACAACACCCACCCGTAGCACGCGCTCCAGCAGGTATATCTCACTGGTCACGATGACAACACCCACCCGTAGCACGCGCTCCAGCAGGTTTATCTCACTGGTCACGATGACAATACCCACCCGTAGCACGCGCTCCAGCAGGTATATCTCACTGGTCACGATGACAACACCCACCCGTAGCACGCGCTCCAGCAGGTATATCTCACTGGTCACGATGACAACACCCACCCGTAGCACGCGCTCCAGCAGGTATATCTCACTGGTCACGATGACAACACCCACCCGTAGCACGCGCTCCAGCAGGTGTATCTCACTGGTCACGATGACAACACCCACCCGTAGCACGCGTTCCAGCAGGTATATCTCACTGGCCACGATGACAACACCCACCCGTAGCACGCGCTCCAGCAGGTATATCTCACTGGCCACGATGACAACACCCACCCGTAGCACGCGCTCCAGCAGGTATATCTCACTGGCCACGATGACAACACCCACCCGTAGCACGCGCTCCAGCAGGTGTATCTCACTGGTCACGATGACAACACCCACCCGTAGCACGCGTTCCAGCAGGTATATCTCACTGGTCACGATGACAACACCCACCCGTAGCACGCGCTCCAGCAGGTATATCTCACTGGTCACGATGACAACACCCACCCGTAGCACGCGCTCCAGCAGGTATATCTCACTGGTCACGATGACAACACCCACCCGTAGCACGCGCTCCAGCAGGTATATCTCACTGGTCACGATGACAACACCCACCCGTAGCACGCGCTCCAGCAGGTATATCTCACTGGTCACGATGACAATACCCACCCGTAGCACGCGCTCCAGCAGGTATATCTCACTGGCCACGATGACAACACCCACCCGTAGCACGCGCTCCAGCAGGTATATCTCACTGGCCACGATGACAACACCCACCCGTAGCACGCGCTCCAGCAGGTGTATCTCACTGGTCACGATGACAACACCCACCCGTAGCACGCGTTCCAGCAGGTATATCTCACTGGTCACGATGACAACACCCACCCGTAGCACGCGCTCCATCAGGTATATCTCACTGGTCACGATGACAACACCCACCCGTAGCACGCGCTCCAGCAGGTATATCTCACTGGTCACGATGACAACACCCACCCGTAGCACGCGCTCCAGCAGGTATATCTCACTGGTCATCCCCAAAGCCAACACCCCTTTTGGCCGCCTTTCCTTCCAGTTCCCTGCTGCCAATGACTGGAACGAATTGCAAAAATCGCTGAAGCTGGAGACTTATATTTTCCTCACTAACTTTAAACATCAGCTATCCGAGCAGCTAACCGATTGCTGCAGCTGTACATAGACCATCCAATCTACCCACTTTTCTGCTATTTTGCACAACAGTATTTCTACTTGCACATCATCATCTGCACATCTATCACTCCAGTGTTCATTTGCTAAATTGTAATTACTTGCTACTATGGCCTATTTATTGCCTTACCTCCTCACGCCATTTGCACACACTGTATATAGACTTTATTTTTTCTATTGTGTTATTGACGCTTGTACGCTTGTTTATTCCATGTGTAACTCTGTGTTGTTTGTGTCGCACTGCTTTGCTTTATCTTGGCCAGGTCACAGTTGTAAATGAGAATTTGTTCTCAACTAGCCTACCTGGTTAAATAAAGGTCATAAATGTGCAATGGCCTTTCTGCATTTTATAGTACATATTTAGTATTTATACAAAACATACAAAATATGACGCAGTGACTATAATCGAAGATCCAGTTTATCATGGTGATATGAGCATTTATTTTATATTTCACAGTATCCAACATTGTACAACAAGTAACATATGACAAGTAACCAACTACTTATCTACACAAATAAAAGATACCTGTCAGTGCCCTCTGTCATTACTGAACCTCGATATGTCGAGAACAGAATTCTACTAAGAGCACATCTCCCAAATATGGACAAGATATAGTTGGAGACTGAGAGGGTGGTAAGACTTTTGATGGGAGCCTGTGACTCAAAGGTGAGTTGACCTGATGATTAGCAGTGATTTATAGTCCATCCATTACAGTGGCAGATGGTGGCAAATGAAGGAGAGGCTCATGGGAGGTGGCATGTCAGTTGAGGACCACAGGGTCACTGCACAGATTTACTAACCGTAAAACAAGGCTATCGTTCACACCTACATTTTAATGTCTTATTCTTTCTCTTAATCTTTAGTTTAGTTTTTTATTCTGTCCTTAATGTTTAATTCCGTTTTGAAAAACAGGTGTACATTTTGCACGTGGTGCACACGCCCTCCTTTCAGTCCCTGACTGGATGGATGACAGACAGGCGTGTGGTTGGTCCTCCTGGAAACCCTCTCACATGAAGGTCTCCCTGGTCATGGAGGTCTGCAGACACCTGCTCAATATGGATGTGATCATGACCAATGATGTGAATATGTATGTCTATGGTCATCCTGACTGAGGTATCCATCATACTCAGGAGATTGAGAGCTGTCAGAATAATATTAGAATGATGAAAGGTATGTCTGTGAATGACATGTACTTTCTAATAGGCTTTGTGAGTCTTAATCTGAGGTAGAGCATTGATTTGAGAGTTCCTCCAGATTTAATGACAGTCTAAATAGTTTGGGATTTGTAAATCTTTATTTAATTGACTAAAAACTAAATTGTAATCTGATTTTCAAGCAGCACGATTCCTGAGATTGTGACAGATTGTTGGGTCCTGAGATTCGTTTTAGGGTCTAAAACAAATATGTCCGGCAGCTGCATCTTACAATATCTGCCACTGATAAAGTACCTATCACAGCAACTCCAAAGCATTCCAAAGATTCTCCAGCTCCTCTTGCACCAACATAACTCACAGAACATCTTCATCTGACACGGTTTAGGCTGAGCTATGCATCTTGCACCAACATAACTCACAGAACATCTTCATCTGACACGGTTTAGGCTGAGCTATGCATCTTGCACCAACATAACTCACAGAACATCTTCATCTGACACGGTTTAGGCTGAGCTATGCATCTTGCACCAACATAACTCACAGAACATCTTCATCTGACACGGTTTAGGCTGAGCTATGCATCTGGTGAGGCCTGGTAAATCTCAGTACTTAGCATGAATGGCCTAGCACTTTAGTTACCCAGAGTTCATGTTCTAGGTTTCAGAGGACCAGGGTGAGACGCCAAGCTGAATGGAATCCGCATCAGGTCATGGGCAGGGGGTCATGAGGTCAGAGGTGGGGGGGGGGGGTCAGAGGTTAAAGGTAAATCTACTGGAGTTGGGTGGAGAATGGGATGTGAGGGATAGATGGCATGGTGCCGCTCAATGTTTGGGATGGATCCATTGTTGGGTGCCAAGGTTGAAAAGAGACCCCGCAGTCCAATCAATGCATTCTATGCTCCCATGTGATTAATTTAACAACATTTCGACCACTCAGGTCTTCATCAGGTCCAACGGTCACATAACTCCATGTAGGGCCATAGAGTGGGACATTATGTCCCCTGTCCAGTACATCTTTCTGTCAGCCACTGTGGGCTTGGAGATGGGGGCCGGAGGAATGGGAGAATAGTATGTGCAGAGAGTAATTTCATATCTTATAGCTTCACATGCTTATCCTTTGTTTGATTGGATGTTCCGTATGGTATGTTTAGAGATACTTGTTGTCTATATCTGTTTTCTTTGGAACTCATGGGTTGTATCTGTAAGCTGCTTGAACAAAAACCCATTCTGCTTTGTCCTCCAGTTCCACTTAGAAAGGCACCATTCTACTCCTTCACCACTAGAGGGCATGCCAGAGCTTCTCTATGGTGAAGTACCCTGGCTGTCTAGTTGGCACACAAACGAGCACTCAAATTGGCCTAAGTTGTTGTTGAGTGAAAGAAAACCATTTTCCCCTCTTCATTCTCTTTCTCAGCCTTTGTTTGTTTTTCTGCTAAAAGTTTTTACCTGCACAATTAAAAGGTGTGTGTGTTCCCTCAAGGGCCAAGCCATGAAAATGACCTAGAATGTTGTGCACCATTTCCACCATAAACTGCAGTTGTCCGCTCAGTGTTAAGACATCTCTGTATGGCTGCCTGGCTGAAGGACTTAATATTTATGTTGTAAAGTTTGTTTGTGATATGTAGGGGAGAGTGGAGAGTATTTTAAGGCATTTTTTAAATTCAGAATCACTACGTCAAAGGAAATATAATATTCTTTCTAACAAAGACCAATATATATTTTGGGATGTTGTTTATCCCTGGAAATAATCAGAATTCATGTGAGCATTACAGTTTTGAAAACAATGCTTGTACAAGAAAAGTGGTCACTTGGCAAAACTTACCCTTGGCAGTGGAATTTTTGGCATCAAATCTTAGTAGGGACAAAACATTTAAAAGGGGAATGCATGCCAGTAAAGCAACTGCACAACACTAAACAATACATTAATTGCATAATATAACGGTGACAAATGGTGCCCACAAACTATTAGGGCCTCCATAAAGCTGTCCCAACAGCAGTCCCAACATCTTACCACTGCTACATCTGGCTATCAGCGGAGCCCTGTCTGGCAGCGAAACAGTTAATTCAGCCTCATTTACTGCCTTTTAAAAAAACATAGCTGATATTGGCACTGGACAAGCTGGCTGGGGGCGTAGAAGCCCGATGATCCCGCTGAGACGTGGGAGCCTGATGAACCGGCTGAAGCATGACGTGGGGTAGGCTCCTGCCGAGCCCACCTGGGCAAGAAAAACCTCTCGAGCCAGCTAGGACGTGGAAGCCCGTCGAGCAAGGTTAGGCACCCCTGGGTTCCATCAACAATGGCACCCGGACCCGACGTCACCAACAAAAACCCAGGCCTCCCTGATGCTTCCAATTTTGGGGTTAGCATTCTGTAAGGATCAACGCTGGAGACAGGAATCAGGTACAGGGAGAACATTTCATGAATAACGGACATAAAACAAGACAGGACAGGGGACAAATAAATGGCATCAATGCTGACACGGGGATGAAACAGAGGAAACAGACAGATAAAGGGGAGGCAATCAAATAATAATGGAGTTCAGGTGGGTCCAATGAGGCACATCGATGACGTCATCCCCACAGTGACCATACGTACGTATCCCAAACAGAAGCCATGGATTACAAGCAACATCCTCAATGAGCTAAAGGTGCCCACAAACTATTAGGGCCTCCATAAAGCTGTCCCAAAAGCTGCCGCTTTGAAGGTGCGGGACACTAATCCGGACGCTTATATGAAATTTAGCTATGCCCTCAGACGAACCATCAAACAGGCAAAGCGTCAATACAGGAATAAGATTGAATCCTACTACTACGCTCGTCGGATGTGGCAGCACTTAAAAACTATTACGGACTACAAAGGGAAACCCAGCCATGAACTGCCCAGTGACGCAAGTTTTCCAGACGAGCTAAATGTCTTTTATGCTCGCTTCGAAGCAAGCAACACTGAAGCATGCATGAGAGCACAAGCTGTTCCGGACAACTGTGTGATCACGCTCTCCGTAGCCGATGTGAGCAAGACCTTTAAACAGGTCAACAGTCACAAAGCCGCAGGGCCAGATGGATTACCAGGACGTTTACTCAAAGCATGCGCGGACCAACTGGCAAGTGGCTTCACTGACATTTTCAACCTCTCCCTGACTGTGTCTGTAATACCTACACATTTCAAACAGACCGCCAAAGTCCCTGTGCCCAAGAAAGCAAAGGTAACCTGCCTAAATGATTACCGCACTGTATCACTCACATTGGTAGCCATGAAGTGCTTTGAAAGGCTGGTCATGGCTCACATCAACACCATCATGCCAGAAACCCTAGACCCACTCCAATTCACATACCGCCCCAACAGATCCACAGATGATACAATCTCAATCACACTCCACACTTCCCTTTCCCACCTGTACAAAAGGAACACTTATGTGAGAATGCTGTTCATTGACTACAGCTCAGCGTTCAACACCATAGTACCCACAAAGCTCATCACTAAGCTATGGACCCTGGGACTAAACATCTTCCTTACAGGTGGTAAGGGTAGGCAACAACACATTTTCCACGCTGATACTCAACACGGGGCCCCTCAGGGGTACATGCTTAGTCCCCTCCTGTACTCCCTGTTCACCCACGACTGCATGGCCAAGCACGACTCTAACACCATCAATACGTTTGCTGACGACATAACAGTGGTAGACCTGATCACCGACAACGATGAGACAGCCTACAGGGAGGAGGTCAGAGACCTGGCAGTGTGGTGCCAGGATAACAACCTCTCCCTCAATGTAAGCAAGACAAAGGAGCTGATCGTGGACTATAGGAAAAGGAAGGCCAACAGGCCCCCGTTAACATCGACGGGGCTGAAGTGGAGCGGGTCAAGAGTTTCAAGTTCCTTGTTGTCCACATCACCAATGAACTATCATGGTCCAAACACACCAAGACATTTGTGAAGAGGGCACGACAACACCTTTCCCCCTCAGGAGACTGAAAAGATTTGGCATGGTTCCCCAGATCCTCAAAACGTCCTACAGCTGCACCATTGAGAGCATCCTAACTGGATGCATCACTGCCTGGTATGGCAACTGCTCGGCATCTGACCTTAAATCGCTACAGAGGGTAGTGCGTACAACTCAGGATATCACTGGGGCCAAGCTTCCTACATCCAACCTATACACCAGTCGGTTTCAGAGCCCAACATTTTTTCAAAGACTCCCGTCACCCAAGTCATAGACTGTTCTCTCTGCTACCGCACAGCAAGCAGTACCTGAGCGCCAAGGCTAGGACCAAAAGGCTCCTTAACAGCTTCTACCCCCAAGTCACAAGACTTCTGAAAAATTCATCAAATGGCCACCTGGACTATTTACATTGACACCCCCCCCCTTCCTTCACAGACTCCATAAAATGATGACCTCTTCCTAAATATTTGGTAACTTTGTGTATGGTTACCTAGAAACAAGGGGTGGCTCAACTAACCATTTGGCACGACTCCCCCGACTCCCCCATAGCATTTGTATAGTAATTACTCACATTGCATTTTCCAAATCATGCTGTTTCCACCATTACCATTACATTAAGTCCAATATTCTCTCAGTTGTAAATCCCAATAAAGTCCAAGCCAGTTTCCCACAACCCTTCAGTCAGTCAGCACCACAACGCTCCTAAAATACATTACCTCATTGACCCTTCCCCCTCACCCTCCAATCCACTGTCCCCTCTTTGAATTATAACCTCTGGGTTACACATGGTGCTAGGTTTCCTGACCCTGGCCCTGGCTGTAGCACAATGTGAGGCTGGTGATATAATTCTAATGGTAAACTAAAAGATGGCTTCTTCTGAGAGAGAGGGGAGCTGAGCTGGGTGGATTTATGGGCCTTGTCCTGGCCGCCGGCCTCACTCTGATCTGCTTTTACTCCAACAACCCCTGACCCCCAGGGTCATTAGAATGCTCTCTGAATGGTCCCATTGGCCCACAGCCCATCCCACACTCACTACTTGTTTGTCAAATTAAATTACTATATTTAACAGGGACACGAGCCGCCTGGCCGGGCCAAGTCCAACCAAACGCACATCTGTTTGAAATTGTGACTTGCAATTAATTCATGTCATGAGCAAGTTTTTTTGGTCCCCCGCTCTCTTTTGTTTGTTGTTGTTTATTTTTCAGTAAATGTCTCGCTGTCTCTGGATCGCTAATGGCTTAAACAAGTGGGGACTCTGGCTCCTGGAACTGTGCTTTCAAAAAGGCTTGTGGTGTGGCTAGACGGAGAAAAATGGAATACCACAGTGGGGTGTTTAATTCTGATACGCAAAGCAGGCTTTTTTTATATTCTATTCAGACTGAGAGAGCAGGTTTTTCAGACAGTCAGTACGTCAACAAAGCCTCTAAGAGCAGGAGTGCTGATCTAGGATCAGTTTGGCCTTTTATATCATAACGGATAAGTGTCTCGGCTGTCGTCGGAAGGAGACCAAGGTGCAGCGTGGTGAATGTACATTTGACCTTTATTAGAATGTCGCCAACAAAACAAAGAAACGACTGTGAAGCTTAACAGAGCATTAGTGCCACTAACAAAGATAACTATCCACACTGAAACGAGGGAAAAACGGCTACCTAAGTATGATTCCCAATCAGAGACAACGATAGACAGCTGTCCCTGATTGAGAACCATACCCGGCCAAAACATAAAGAAACATAGAAAACAAAACATAGAATGCCCACCCCACATCACACCCTGACCTAACCAAATAGAGAAATAAAACGGCTCTCTAAGGTCAGGGCGTGACAATAAGTTTATATGGAAAGATTCTAGATCAGCATTCTTACTCTGAGACTGTGGATACGGGCTCTTGTATGTATCGCTGCCAGATCACATAATCACTTCATCTTGTATCTCATATTTGTTGGCTGATTCAAACTATAGCATTAAGCCATAAGTGTGCATGTTTGTGCTGTGTACAGTACATGCTCTCTCTCTCTAACAGAACATTCCTCGCATTCTTTCTGCCACACAGTTGGATCACGTCTGTAGGACAATCCTCCCAGTTAAGAAGCTTGGCTTGATTCTGGGGAAGATTCAATAAATGTTTCCAAATCTATGGGTGTCAAGAATATAATATAGACTCCCAGCAAGCTGAACCACATTTCTACATTAGTGCTTGTGTCTAACATACTTGGACGCTTCATCTACCAGTCATGTGCACATATCATATGTCTTAGTCTTATTACATGTCTCCACCCACCACACTCCTCTGCCCTATCCACCATTGGCTAAAGAGATCTGCGGAAGACATCTTTATCACTGGATATCCAGAGGATCTTGGGAGAGAGTTGGGCTGGCTTGATCTGTTCCCTAAGTACACTGTTTGAACAAGGTCTCAGAGGACGCAACGGTTTCTGTTCTAGAGTCAGCTGTCAGCAGAATAAATGGGGGTAGGACTTAACCCTTTAAACAGGGACTGGCCTACTCTCCGGCCCTTGGAATCACGTTCCCTCTGCAACAACTGGCCTGACCATCAAACTGGCCTGACCATCAAACTGGCCTGACCATCAAACTGGCCTGACCATCAAACTGGCCTATGATTAGCGGCTGAAATGCGTAGTATTAACGGGGGATTTATAAAAAATAAAAAAAGATTGGTTGGTTGAAAATGTTCAGTTCATGTGTTTGATAACAAACTTATTCATATGCACAACATGATAAAAAAGAAACGTCCCTTTTTCAGGACCCTGTCTTTCAAATATAATTCGTAAAAATCCAAATAACTTCACAGATCTTCATTGTAAAGGGTTTAAACACTGTTTCCCATGCTTGTTCAATGAACCATAAACAATTAATGAAAATGCACCTGTGGAACGGCCGTTAAGTCACTAACAGCTTACAGACGGTAGGAAATTAAGGTCACAGTTATGAAAACTTAGGACACTAAAGAGGCCTTTCTACTGACTCTGAAAAACACACAAAAAAAGATGCCACGGGTCCCTGCTCATCTGCGTGAACGTGCCTTAGGCATGCTGCAAGGAGGCATGAGGACTGCAGTTGTGGCCAGGGCAATAAATTGCAATGTCCGTACTGTGAGACACCTACGACAGCGCTACAGGGAGACAGGACGGACAGCTGATCACCCTCGCAGTGGCAGACCACGTGTACGAACACCTGCACAGGATTGGCACATCAGAAACATCACACCTGCGGGACAGGTACATGATGGAAACAACAACTGCCCGAGTTACACCAGGAATGCACAATCCCTCCATCAGTGCTCACACTGTCCGCAATAGGCTGAGAGAGGCTGGACTGGGGGCTTGTAGGCCTCTTGTAGGCAGGTCCTCACCAGACATCACCGGCAACAACGTCGTCTATGGGCACAAACCCACCGTCACTGGACCAGACAGGACTGGCAAAAAGTGCTCTTCACTGCCGAGTCGTGGTTTTGTCTCACCAGGGGTGATGGTCGGATTCGCGTTTATCGTCGAAGGAATGAGCATTACACCGAGGCCTGTACTCTGGTGTGGGATCGATTTGGAGGTGGAGGGTCCGACATGGTCTGGTGCTGGTGTGTCACAGCATCATCGGACTGAGCTTGATGTCATTGCAGGCAGTCTCAACGCTGTGTGTTACAGGGAAGACATCCTCCTCCCTCATGTGGTACCCTTCCTGCAGGCTTATCCTGACAGGACCCTCCAGCATGACAATGCCACCAGCCATACAGCTCGTTCTCTGCATGATTTCCTGCAAGACAGGAATATCAGTGTTCTGCCATGGCCAGCGAAGAGTCCGTATCTCAATCCCATTGAGCACGGCTGGGACATGTTGGATCGGACGGGTCAAGGCCAGGGCCATTCCCCCAGAAATGTCCAGGAAAGTGCAGGTGCCTTGGTGGAAGAGTGCGGTAACATCTCACAGCAAGAACTGACAAATCTGGTGCAGTCCATGAGGAGGAGATGCACTGCAGTACTTAATGCAGCTCGTAGCCACACCAGATATTGACTGTTACTTTATATTTTGACCCCCCTTTGTTCAGGGACACATTATTAAATTTCTGTTAGTCACATGTCTGTGGAACTTGTTCAGTTCATGTCTCAGTTGTTGAATATTGTTATGTTCATACAAATACAGTGCCTTGCGAAAGTATTCGGCCCCCTTGAATTTTGCGACCTTTTGCCACATTTCAGGCTTCAAACATAAAGATATAAAACTGTATTTTTTTGTGAAGAATCAACAACAAGTGGGACACAATCATGAAGTGGAACGACATTTATTGGATATTTCAAACTTTTTTAACAAATCAAAAACTGAAAAATTGGGCGTGCAAAATTATTCAGCCCCCTTAAGTTAATACTTTGTAGCGCCACCTTTTGCTGCGATTACAGCTGTAAGTCGCTTGGGGTATGTCTCTATCAGTTTTGCACATCGAGAGACTGACATTTTTTCCCATTCCTCCTTGCAAAACAGCTCGAGCTCAGTGAGGTTGGATGGAGAGCATTTGTGAACAGCAGTTTTCAGTTCTTTCCACAGATTCTCGATTGGATTCAGGTCTGGACTTTGACTTGGCCATTCTAACACCTGGATATGTTTATTTTTGAACCATTCCATTGTAGATTTTGCTTTATGTTTTGGATCATTGTCTTGTTGGAAGACAAATCTCCGTCCCAGTCTCAGGTCTTTTGCAGACTCCATCAGGTTTTCTTCCAGAATGGTCCTGTATTTGGCTCCATCCATCTTCCCATCAATTTTAACCATCTTCCCTGTCCCTGCTGAAGAAAAGCAGGCCCAAACCATGATGCTGCCACCACCATGTTTGACAGTGGGGATGGTGTGTTCAGTGTGATGAGCTGTGTTGCTTTTACGCCAAACATAACGTTTTGCATTGTTGCCAAAAAGTTCAATTTTGGTTTCATCTGACCAGAGCACCTTCTTCCACATGTTTGGTGTGTCTCCCAGGTGGCTTGTGGCAAACTTTAAACAACACTTTTTATAAATATCTTTAAGAAATGGCTTTATTTATGCCACTCTTCCATAAAGGCCAGATTTGCGCAATATACGACTGATTGTTGTCCTATGGACAGAGTCTCCCACCTCAGCTGTAGATCTCTGCAGTTCATCCAGAGTGATCATGGGACTCTTGGCTGCATCTCTGATCAGTCTTCTCCTTGTGTGAGCTGAAAGTTTAGAGGGACGGCCAGGTCTTGGTAGATTTGCAGTGGTCTGATACTCCTTCCATTTCAATATTATCCTTGCTCCTTGGGATGTTTAAAGCTTGGGAAATCTTTTTGTATCCAAATCCGGCTTTAAACTTCTTCACAACAGTATCTCGGACCTGCCTGGTGTGTTCCTTGTTCTTCATGATGCTCTCTGCGCTTTTAACGGACCACTGAGACTATCACAGTGCAGGTGCATTTATACGGAGACTTGATTACACACAGGTGGATTGTATTTATCATCATTAGTCATTTAGGTCAACATTGGATCATTCAGAGATCCTCACTGAACTTCTGGAGAGAGTTTGCTGCACTGAAAGTAAAGGGGCTGAATAATTTTGCACGCCCAATTTTTCTGTTTTTGATTTGTTAAAAAAGTTAAATGTTAAATGTTGTTCCACTTCATGATTGTATCCCACTTGTTGTTGATTCTTCACAAAGAAATACAGTTTTATATCTTTATGTTTGAAGCCTGAAATGTGGCAAAAGGTCGCAAAGTTCAAGGGGGCCGAATACTTTCGCAAGGCACTGTATTTACACATGTTAAGTTTGCTGAAAATGAACACAGTTGACAGTGAGAGGACATTTCTTTTTTTGCTGAGTTTAAGTTTTTTAAGAAGAGAATCAGTGCGAATAGCTAAACTGTTAGCCGCTTTGTAATTGTATTAGTAACTTACTGTATTAATTAACAGTATAATACTGTATACAGTTGATTACCGTAGAATTCACAGTAAAATTCTGTACATTTGTTATACATAACACTGTAGAATGCAAAGTAAAACACCGTGACTGTGCATTGTGGGAAAATGGTGTGGGCAGTGAAAGAGTCTCTGGTTCATTTACATATTTTAAGGTGTGCCTTGTAAGAGGCTATATTTGTTGCACCCCTGAGTGAGAATGATGTACGCACACAAAATAAGGTAACATACTGTAATTTAAGGATTTTGTCAGTTGCTGCCAGTAATTTATTGTAATTCAGAATGCAGGACCATACTGAGTTTTTGGAGCGCCAAAAACAATTTGAGGACTACTGTAGTGTGTGGTGTTCTCACTCATTAACATATTTAGAGGCATGTTTTGCAAGAGGCTTAATTTGTAAGAACCTCTATTTGTTGCACAAGTTATATGTGGTAGTAATTCCCTAACCATTAAATGTATATAGGGAACAGATCACGGTGGTAGGGGGTCTTAAACCTTTTAATGGTTGAATATTTACCCATGTCCAATTGATCTGTTTTGCCCTGTAATCACGGCCGGTTGGGAAGCCTTTGTTTAGGCCTCTAGTAATGCAGATGACATAACATACCTAGTACTCATTATAATGCTGTAATATGGAAATGCCTACAGCCAACCAGCTTGCTCGAATCACTTGGAATTGCAGTAAAATACTGTAGAAATGATTTTCTTACAATTTAACTATTATTTTTTTAGGCCAGGATTCAATCAAATCAAGTGTTACCCAGTGATATTCGACACTGTTGGTGTTTTGGTGGTGTCAGAGGTTAATAACTGTCAAATCGGTGAGCGGCTGCTCATGTGGTTGTCACGAAGCTACACCCCTCCCACTCGTGTTAGAAGTTCAGAATGAGAAAGTGTGAGTAGGCTGAATAGTCTATTGAAATAATGACACTCAAGTTTAAAATCATTAAACTAAATCATTAGGATTTATGTCAGCCTAATTGAGGTGTAGAAACTGTATGGGATTATGACTAATGTGACTCGGTCCTTCCAATGGCAGTGTAGCCTACCGTACAGGGCTGCTTGTGCATTTGACAGTTCTAATGCAGTTCCACCTCCGATAGACATGGCCAAAACAACCGCTTTGCAGATGTGGGCTAAAGCTGATCTGATTGAATTGGGCCCATACTCTATGGTACTGTGTTTCATTGTTCTGCCATCAATTTACATTATCTCAGTATTGTATTGGCACTAGTCAGAGAGTCAGAGATACACTACACCCCAAGTTAGTGGATTCGGCTACTTAAGCCACAGTGTACCGCACTTTCAGTAACAGTTACAGAAACTTTTGACTTGCTTATGCAGTTTTTTTTAACAACCTTGGTTGAAGGTGCTGAATGCTAAGGACAAGCTAAAATTCTAAATGACCAAAAATGTCAAAATGAAAACTTGCAAAGAACACTGGGTAATTTGTCGCTGCATGGGCAATTCCAGTAATGCACTGTAAATTTGATTTCAGTAACATTTATGTTACCTTAAAATGGATAACTGTAAAATGTATTACCTTAGCTGTACTGTAAAATAAATTACAGTAACTTACTGGCCAACTTCTACCAATAAATGACTGTACATTTTACAGGAAATATTTTACATTGTACTGTATAACAGCTCACCTATCCAGGGGAATGAGCAACCCCAACCACAGGGACGGACAGAACTTCTACTAGTGATAATGCCAGTGTCAGTCCAGCTGTTTCTGCCTTGCACCCCCACCCAGGTTGATGTGATGTGTGAGAATGCTTTCCCACCTAAAATGGAGGGTTTTGACACACTGCTGGTGCTAAAAGCACAGATATTGGTAGGGGTTTAGCACTGTTCTTAAATTACTCTAAAAGGGTCTAGTAAGTGTCTCCTCTTTCCATCCCTATGGGGAGAATGACTGAGGGGATTGTACATGTTTGTAATTTTGGGTTGTGGGGGGTCATTGGTCAGACACAGTCTTTTCTAACCTTCTCTACAGCTCACTGTGCTCAAACTGATGGGTCCTCTCTGCTTTCACATGGAGCCTGCATGAACAGCAATAGACATAACCCATTAAGCAGCACAAGTCTCCATTTAGATGCAACACTTATACTGTAGAAGGAAAATACCTTTCTAATGCAGATTTAATTAATTAATGAATTAGTTATTACAGTGTTATTTCAGTGTATTGGACATATTCTATATAATGTATTAAATAGTGATCCGTTTCAGTAATGTGTATTCATCAAAGCTTGCTTTATGGCATGTCTTAATAAACTCCAAGTGGAGTAGAGTCACTTAGACAGAGGGAGGGTTATTGAACAACAGATGCTGATTTGCATAGGAGCATATTGTGAATAATTACAGGTGGATTATACTGTGACACCTATGGTCCGGGTGCCACGGGGGCAGACCTCTTTAGCTTCAGTGAAAATGTGGGTGAGTAAAGAAATGGACTAATTAAAAAATATTTATTCTTTGCATCATACAGCTGTTGAATATGTTCCTCCTTGCTCCCGAGTGGCGCAGCGGTCTAAGGCACTGCATCTCAGTGCAAGAGGCATCACTACAGTCCCTGGTTCAAATCTAGGCTGTATCACATCCGGCCGTGATTGGGAGTCCCATAGGGCGGTGCACAATCGGCCCAGTGTTGTCCGGGTTTGGCCGGTGTAGGCTGTCATTGTAAATAAAAATGTGTTCTTACTGACTTGTCTAGTTAAATAAAGGTTAAATAAAAATAATACATCTCCAGTCACATCACTTAATAACCCTCTAGAGTCAATTGATGCACCAGATTTAGTACAGACACTTCAAAACCTTTCTTATTATTTATTTTTTGACTGCACTTTTTCCCATTTATTAATGTGTTTTGCAATGCGTTTCTATGGGCTTTAGTAGTAAAGGCCAAAATCAATATTTTACCAAACCATTTTTGAAATATATTTTTGCGATACCTAAATTCTAAATAAAATAGCCCCCCCCCCCCCCCAATGTTTTAGACTAAAGAAATAAGGTACAGTATAATGAAAAGAAAAACATGAAACAGCAGTGGAATATTTTGCCTAAGCTACAGAAGGTACTAGGCATCTCATCAGACAAATAATGAAAAAGTGCCTTCCTTGAGTTCCCTGTAAAATGATTGGTTGTGAGATGTTAGCATGGCTTACTCAGGAGGTGCTAAATGGTCCTGCTGGGGCTGGTTGTTGTTGGTACAGAGGCAGGTTTCCTGTGTGAGAAGGGGCAAGCAAAGCGAGCGGGCAGGTGCTTTGTTGGGCGGTTAAGCCTGTCAGCACTGCCAGGGTGCATCACACCAGTTCTGGGTTCACGTACTATTTAAAATCATTTCAAAGACATTAGCAATGCTTGATTGAGCTTGCCTGGTGCAATGGAACCCATAGAATAGTGACAACGTCACAAAACTCTATGTAGGCTCAAGCAAATGCTCAAAGTACTATGAAAGATTTCAAATGGTATTTGAACCCAGGTCTGCACTGTACTACAGTTGGGAAACTATGATGCTCTACTCTGCTCTACAGTTTGAGTCCAATTCAGGTAAATCTGAACCCCTGGCCACAGCACAGGCTTTGATTTAGCATTCCTTGTAAAGTCACGCCGGTGGAGAAGGGCACACGGATGCGGAGACGCACGCACACACAGTCACATGCACACAGTACACACAAGATTTAAAGGCACATTGTTTTATAACTTCACAATTACGTGTGTGTGTGTGTGTGTGTGTGTGTGTGTGTGTGTGTGTGTGTGTGTGTGTGTGTGTGTGTGTGTGTGTGTGTGTGTGTGTGTGTGTGCGTGTGCGTGTGGTTTGGTTTTAAAAAACAAGGTGGGGGCCATTTCGCTGGACCCCACAAGGAACAAGGCTATTTCAGGCTTAGGGGTTAGGGTTACGGTTGCAATCAGGGTTAGGGTTAGAATTAGGCTTAGGGGTTAGGTTTAGGGTTACAATTTTGGGTTACGGTTACAATTAGGGTTTGGTTTAGAATTAAGGTTAGGAATTACGGTTAAATATAGTCTTAGGCTTTGGGGTTAGGGTTAGGTTTGGGTTTAGGGGTTAAGGAAAATAGGATTTTAATGGGACATTTTTTGGGGGTCCCCACAAGGATAGTACAACAAACTTGTGGGTGTGTGTGTGTGTTAGAGCGAGTGCATGTGGTTTGAAAGAAGGACCCTTCAAGTGGTTTGAAAGATGGACCCTCCTAACTTTCACAAAAATAATACTCATCTATAAATCTGAAGAAAAAAAACACAAGGCCATGTAAAAATGGGGTTATGTTTGAGCTGTTTTGGCTAGCAGTTCGCAAGATCCTCAGCTTTTCTTTTCTGTGGTGTCTTAGTTGTCAGCACATTTAGCTTGTTAAAGGGAATATCAATAGAAACATCTTCAAGGCACCTCCGGCTATCGCAATCTAAAATGCCCTCTGAACAAACCCCCAGGCATCAAAGCCTCAGCTAGCTCAGCTATCTCTCTGACACGAAGTACAATTTTAATTACATATAAGATTTCCACTCTGTACTACTAGGGCCTCTCCTAGAGGGGGGGTGTTCAGTTTACAGATGTAGGATCTTACTGTGATCACCCTATATTACAGCAGAACTTTAAAAATATTATTTCCACTTATCCCTTAAGAAACATTTATTAACCCCTACATAAATGTCCATGGATCATAATCATCATAATAATTCACATTTCTTGTTGTCTTGTTGTCTGTCATACTGTATATAACAAGTAACCACCTTAATTTCTCCAAGTACTTAAATGATATGATATACACTATGTGCAGACTTTTTAAAATTGTCTGAATAGTTAGACACCACAAAAGCAAACTGGTCACACCAGATCTTGAGGTAGAAATCTAAAAAGAAAAGGATTTACAATGAAAGACAAGAATATCTCCAAATATTCCCTACAGCCTTCAAGTAATGGAGCTGTTTCCAGGATATATACATTGGTTCAACAATGTCACTGTGGTTCCAGACCACTTCCCCCAGTCAGTCTCTGTGTTAAAGGAGACACGTTAATGATTTGCCAGGTGGACTATTGTGCCATTGTATAGACTATAGAGGGCTGTGTTTTGTTTAGGCTGGTTTATGCTGCATCATGACCTCTTCCTGTTTCCTGTACCATGTGACAGACAGGGAAATTCTGTGGCAATATATGATAGCTGTGAGATGCTGGGGTCCCTTACTCAAATCAAATCAAATTTTATTTATCACATGTGCCAAATACAACCTTACAGTGAAATGCTTACTTACAAGCCCTTAACCAATATTGCAGTTTTAAGAAAAAATAAGTGTTAAGAAAGTATTTACTAAATAAACTGAAGTAAACAATAAATACATTTTAAAAAATTTATAAAAAAACAACATTGAAAAATAAAAAAATAATTAAAGAGCAAAAATAAAATGACAAATGAGGCTATATACAGGGGTACCGGTATAGAGTCAATGTGTGGGGGCACAGGTTAGTTGAGGTAATATGTACATGTAGGTAGAGGTAAAGTGACTATGCATTGATAATAAACAGAGAGTAGCAGCAGTGTAAAAATGGGGGGGGGGGGGGGGGGTGGCGTGAGGATCAGCGTGGCAGATGTGTTGTAACCTACCCTTACCACCTGGGGGCGGCCCGTCAGAAAGTCCAGGATCCAGTTGCAGAGGGAGGTGTTTAGTCCCAGGGTCCTTAGCTTAGTGATGAGCTTTGAGGGCATTATGGTGTTGAACGCTGAGCTGTAGTCAATGAACAGCATTCTCACGTAAGTGTTCCTTTTGTCCAGGTGGGAAAGGGCAGTGTGGAGTGCATCCTCTGTGGATCTGTTGGGGCGGTATGCAAATTGGAGTGTGTCTAGGGTTTCTGTGATATTGGGTTTGTGTTGAACCATGACATACCTTTCAAAGCACTCCATGGCTACAGACGTGAGTGCTACGGGTAGGTAGTCATTTAGGCAGGTTACCTTAGTGTTCTTAGGCACAGGGACTATGGTGGTCTGCTTGAAACATGTTGGTATTACAGACTCGGTCAGGGGCAGGATTTTTGCCATTCGTTCCAGTCATTGGCAGCAGAGAACTGTAAGGAAAGGCGACCAAAGGAAGTATAGTAGGTTCACAATAAATGTGGCACAATTCAGTTGTTTCAGAGTTCTGCAATAAGAGCTACAATGCTAATGTTCTCTGGGTGTCACTGAGTAGTCTGATACCCCATGTCATTGATCCACAATCCATAGGTAAGGCTGTACAGTGAAAGAAGTATGCCCCCAATGCAATTCAAAAGTCTAATACAGTGTGATTTCAACAGATTTTTGTCAAAATAATAAATTATTGTCTTTTGTTGATTTTAAATAACAACATTCCAACCTCGTTCATTATGACCTATTCAATTATGGGATAATTATACTATTTGTATTCATTTGCATCACTGTCAATTACATACTTTTATTTTGAAGGCTAACCACAAAGTCCCTAATCTTCTACATCTGCACACACAGTACATAGATTGTTCTATATATCCACTGCGTGGATATTGAAAAAACAATACTGCGTGGATGTTTTGGAGTCTGATAACCCTGAGGAGGGCATTGGGAAAAGATATATTGGGTATTGAGTAGACTGATGCCCCATTTCATTGATCCCCAATCCTGAAGGCAAACCGCAAATTCCTTCAATTGTGCCTAATCCTTATTGTGGCTAGCTTCACAACACATAATCCGATCGAGCCTCATTAGCCAGATGAAGCTAGCTGCCTGCTTATAACGTTAGCTTTGGGCAACAGGGTTAAGTAGTTGGCTAGCTATTTATTTTAATGAACTGAAGTTCAATTTCAATAGGTGAACAACATGTGGCTACCTAGCTAATATTCACTCACAAGGATTCCTAAATCCTTGCTAAGAATAATGAAAATGACTGCAGTTTCTACTGGTCATTGTTTTCAGGCTGGTTGTATTGGTACTAGCTAGGTACCAAGCTAAAGCTAGGTAGCTACCCCAGAAGTAGTGGTTGAACAAATATCTTACTACCAACGCGGTATTGTTTGTGGCTGGTGTGTGCTTGTTTGCAGACTTTTTTTGTACAGCTTTGACTGTGCTACTGATAGTGGTGGAGCTTGGCAAGCACGTGCAAATTCAACACACACAACATTCTATCATTGAATTGTGTTCCTTGGCGTGTAAAATTAAAAGCTTATTTAACATGTCAAATTGTGTTCTTTGATGTGTCAAATTGTGTTCTTTGACGTGTATCTTTTTTGACACACAAAGACTCAAACGGCCTTCCTTAGGATTCAATCTTAGTCCTGTATTGACGCTTTGCCTGTTTGATGGTTTGTCGGAGGGCATAGCGGGATTTCCTATAAGCGTCCGGGTTAGAGTCCCACTCATTGAAATCGGCAGCTCTACCCTTTAGCTCAGTGCGGATGTTGCCTGTAATCCATGGCTTCTGGTTGGGGTATGTACGTACGGTCACTATGGAGTCAGCATCGATGCATTTCTTGATAAAGCCAGTGACTGATGTGGTGTACTCCTCAATGCCATCGGAAGAATCCCGGAACATATTCCAGTCTGTGATTGCAAAACAGTCCTATACCTTAGCATCTGTGTCATCTGACCACTTTCGTATTGAGCGAGTCAATGGTACTTCCTGCTTTCGTTTTTGCTTGTAAGCAGGAATCAGGAGGATAGAGTTATGGTCAGATTTAGTAAATGGAGGACGAGGGAGAGCATTGTACGCGTCTCTGTGTGTGGAGTAAAGGTGGTCTCGAGTTGTTTTTCCTCTGGATGCACATGTAACATGCTGGTAGAAATTAGGTCAAACGGATTTAAGCTCCCCTGCATTAAAGTCCCCGGGCCGCTACGAGCACCGCCTCTGGATGAGCATTTTCTGGTTTGCTTATGGCCTTATACAGCTCGTTGAGTACAGTCTTAGTGCCAGCATCGGTTTGTGGTTAATAGACAGCTTCGAAAAATAAAGATATACAGTGTGGTCTATAGATTATCATGAGATACTTACTCTACCTCAGGCGAGAAAAATCTCGAGAATTCATTAATATCAGATTTTGTGCACCAGCTGTTATCGGCAAATAGACACAGACCGTCACCACTAGTCTTACCGGAGGCAGCTGCATCACACACAACATTGCACGGAAAACCCAGCCAGCTGTATGTTATCCATGTCATCTTTCAGCCACATAAGATATTACAGTTTCTAATGTCCCGTTGGTAGGATAGTCTTGATCGGAGTTTATCCAGTTTATTATTTAATGATTGCACATCGGCTAATAGGACTGGTATTGTCACGACTTCCGCCGAGGTCGGTCCCTCTCCTTGTTCGGGCGGCGTTCGGTAGTCGACGTCACTGGTCTTCTAGCCATCACCTATCCACCTTTCATTTTCCATTTGTTTTGTCTTGTCTTCCCACACATACATACATGTTGTGTATTTAACCCTCTGTTCCCACCATGTCCTTGTCCGGTATTGTTTATTTGTAGTGCTTGTGCACGTTATGCTGGTGTGTACCGGGTTTTGTTTACCCATTGATTTATTGTTCTGTTTACGGTGGTTTTGTTTATTAAACTGCGCCATTGTAAATCCGTTTTTGCTCTCCTGCGCCTGACTTCTCTGCCGCCAGTACGCACCCCCTACAGGTATTACCCACTTGACATCTGATTCTTACAAGGCACCCCAACCTACAACCTCTATATCTCCGTTTCCTATCACGCGAATGACGGGGATTTGGGCCTTGTCCGTTGTCTGAAGTAAATCCTTTGCGTCAGACTTGTTAAAGAAATAATTTTTGTCCAGTACGAGGTGAGTAATCGCTGTTCTGATATCCAGAAGCTTTTTTAGGTCATAAGAGATGGTGGCAGAAACAATATGTACAAAATAAGTTACAAATAATGTGAGAAAATACACACAACAGCACAATTGGTTTGGAGCCCATAAAACGGCAGCCATCTCCTCCGACCCCATTCGTAAGCCTGTGTTCAGCTGTTCAAACTGTAGTTTCAGTCTGTATTTGTAGGGCATAATTACAATGATGAAGTTGTGAAAATAGGCGCACAGCACAGCAGGAGTTTCCATCCCCAAGAGAGGCCCAGTCCATAAATTGCTTTATTACGATGATCTGCCCACTTGGGTCAAATGTCAAGATGTGACACTCTGTTGTTTATTAAAATAGCATAATATTATTTCACCCATTCACTCTCTCTCACAATGATTGAACAGTATCTTTGATCTCCTGTCTTTTTCTGCGTACCATATAATTGTAATGTTAATGGGTGTGTGAAATTGCATGATTAGTGGTCTTGTGAAGATAGACAGATATATAGTCAACAGATCAGTAATTGATCATCTTTCTCTTTCAACAACATGCAGTTTTTCTTCTGGTGGATTTATTTCTATTATGTGGAGGTTATTTTCTGATGCCTTCACACAAACAATGATTCATTGTTTACAGCCGACTGGGTTTAGTTTAGCTGCTTGATTCCCCAATACCATTAGAAAGTGGAAGGATTTCGAGCGGATAAAAATGACTTACTACTAAATCAGTGGATGTTGTCATTGGATGAGGATAGGAAGAGGTGCTCATTTAGTGGCCTTTTGTCAGCAACATAAGTCACCATAAGGACACTTGGAAAGAAGAATCCTTTTGGATCAAATTTGTAAGACCTCTGAGCCTAGTGTGAGTTGTGTCTGGTGGCATTGTTTTATCATGCTACCTTCCCTTCTCTAAGCAGCTGCCCTGCCCTGCCCTGCCCA
The DNA here is from genome assembly GCF_013265735.2 of Oncorhynchus mykiss. Classification (NCBI taxonomy): domain Eukaryota; kingdom Metazoa; phylum Chordata; class Actinopteri; order Salmoniformes; family Salmonidae; genus Oncorhynchus; species Oncorhynchus mykiss. The sequence goes on along the minus strand of NC_048586.1, from coordinate 36,062,695 downwards.
CCCTCCTCTCTCTTGCTCCATCTCTCTCTCTCCAGCGGCCCAGTGTCAGCCATCTAGGCAACAGCTAAGTGGAGAGGGGGATGGATAGAGAGAGAGAGCAGGAGGGAGGACGAGTGAAACAGAGAGAGAGAGGGACAGAGAGAGTGAATGCCCTGCTCTCTCCCCTGAGACCTATTCTTATAAAACTGCATCTCAGTCTGGAACGACTGGAACCATGGGACCAAGCAGCATGGAGAACACACTGTGTAGATTCTAGAACGTGATGTCTTGAACCTCGCTCTTTCTCCTTTCATTCTCTCTTTCTCTGAGCTTTGAGATGGGGCATGCAAAGCTAAGCCCAGCCCAGACTATCTCTGTGGACTCTCTCTTTCTCTCTCTATGGTAGTGTTTTGAGTCTTACATCTCACCTCGTTTGTGTTCTTGTCTAATTAGCTAGTGCCTTGTCCGTTAGTGTTCATCTTGCCTCCCGTCCTAACCTCTTGTTCTCTTAGCTCCCTTATTACCCCAGGCTATTTTTCTTCCATCCTCTCTCTGAGAGAATAAGGAATTCAAGTGGCAAATGAAATCAGTGGCAAACACATCAAAAGGATCCTCAGCAGAGTTCCGTTGCCTGTCAGAGTAAAATCATTTGTTCCCCCTCTTTTTACACTTTCTCCACGCCGTCATCCTTTTTACAACCCCCGTTCTTCCGCTCTCCTTATCTCTGTCTTCCTCTCTGCCCCTATCGCTCTCTTCCTTTCTTTCTGTTTCTCTTCCTCTTTCTCTCTCTCCACTGGTGTGTTTAATGTCTTTCCTGAAAACCATTTCCTCAGAGCCTGCCTGCCACTGTTAATTTTGGACAAAATGCCTAACTTTAGAAACTGCTATGTATGCATTTTGTTTTTCTGGAAGAATCCTTTTTAGCCTGGGTTTTCAGGTTGAATTTTATGCCTTTACCGACACTGTTTAAAAAAACTGAAAGAGCAACCCAACTAAGAAGATTCACATTTAAAGATGTCTTCATTTGTTGAAGTAAATATGTATTGTGAAGTAATGGATGAAAGAGAAAAAGAAGGGATAAAAGAGAAAACAAAGTTTTCCCCATAGAGATCCTATAACACGTTCTAATTCCTAATTCTATACTTTTCCCTAGATTATTTACTACAGATATAGGATCTTAATTTGAGCCAGTTTGCTGCAGCAGGAAAATAATCCTGCAGCAACAGGAAATGTGAATTATTATGTAGGTTATAATTAATGGACATCTTTGTAAGGGTTGATACATTTTTCATAAGGGAAAATCAAGTATGAAATTTCAAAGTGGAAATTACAAACTTCAGAAGCCTTTTTGAACTTTAAGAAGTGGAAAGTTGTCCTGCAACAGGGTGATCAAATTAAGATCCTACATCTGTAGTAACCTGTTATGTTCTTTTCTTCTATTCCTATTTTTCTAACCACCTCAACTTAATCTATGATAAAATCACCCCCCAAAACAAAAGGCATCCTTTGCAGCTAAACATCAAATATACTGTAGGTAGATGTTATTTTGCTAGCTGCAATTATGTATTTACAGTACCAGTCAAATGTTTGGACACATCTACTCATTCAAGGGTTTTCTTTATTTGTACTATTTTCGACGTTGTAGAATAATAGTGAGGACATCAAAACGATGAAATAACACATATGGAATCATGTAGTAACCAATGAAAGTGTTAAACAAATCAAGATATATTTTAGAGCCTTCAAGGTAGCCAGCCTTTGCCTTGATGACAACTTTGCACTCTTGGCATTCTCTCAACCAGATTCACCTGGAATGTTTTTCCAACAGTTTTGAAGGAGTTCCCACATATGCTGAGCACTTGTTGGCTGCTTTTCCTTCACTCTGCGGTTGAACTCATCCCAAACCATCTCAATTGGGTTGAGGTCGGGTGATTGTGGAGGCCAGGTCATCTGATGCAGCACTCCATCATTCTCCTTGGTAAAATATCCCTTACACAGCCTGGAGGTGTGTTGGGTCATTGTCCTGTTGAAAAACAAATGATAATCCCACTAACCGCAAACCAGATGGGATGGCGTATCGCTGCAGAATGCTGTGGTAGCCATGCAGATTAAGTGTGCCTTGAATTCTGAATAAATCAGACAGTGTCACCAGCAAAGCACCCCCAAAACATCGTACCTCCTCCTCCATGGTTCACCACACATGCGGAGATCATCCTTTCACTTACAAAGTGTCGCACAAAGACACGCTAGTGTCATCAGACCAAAGAATGTATTTCCACAGGTCTAATGTCCATTGCTCGTGTTTCTTGGCTCAAGCAAGTCTCTTCTTCTTATTGGTGTTCTTTAGTAGTGGTTTCTTTGCAGCAAGTCGACCATGAAGGGGTGAGTCACGCAGTCTCCTCTGAACAGTTGATGTTGGGATGTGTCTGTTACTTGAACTATGTGAAGCATTTATTTGGGCTGCATTTTCTGAGGCTGGTAACTCTAATGAACTTATCCTCTGCAGCAGAGGTAACTATGGGTCTTCCTTTCCTGTGGCGGTCCTCATGAGAGCCAGTTTCATCATAGCCCTTGATGGTTTTTGCAACAGCACTTGAAGAAACCTTCAAAGTTCTTGAAAAAATAAAGAAAAAACATTGAATGAGTAGGTGTATCCAAACTTTTGACTGGTACAGTATATCAATCTGTATCGCTGAAGTATCACGTAAGATCTGCAATAAAATGTCACGTTAATTTCCAGTTGAGCCGACGTCTCCGCAACAGCGGGAACATTGCCTCGCTCTATAGTTATTTGACATGAGGATGGTTTTCATGGTGTGTAGAATTCATTAGGGTGGGTGCTGAAGAGTTTAGATAACGACACTTTGCTTTCATGTGTCCCAGAGGGACGAGACCATGTGATTTCAAAGGAGACACAAAACAAGACTTTGGTTAAAAAAGAAAAAACGTGGATACTGTATTTGAAATGTACAAAAGCTATATACAACACACACACACACACACTCACACTGAGCATAGCCAAATGAATGAGCAGTATACCTATACATACTATAAGGCTACTTTAAGTCCAGGAAACAAACTAAATAAAAACTTAGGAGTTGCGGTATCTCATTGTCTTTGATATGATTCGTAATCAAAGTAATACATTCCTTATTTGAATCTCCATATAGTCCATGTCTAGCTCAGAACTCAGGGAAGAGGGAGGGGTAATGAATCCACTAATTAGTGTGTGATCATGTCCACAGAGAACACATGGAGTACTTGCATATTCCTTTAGAGATCGGATTCCTCCAAGACGTTGCGAGGCATGGGGCTCCGTGTGTATCTTCACAGACTGACTGACACTGAGGCAGATCTCTGTCCTTTTCAATCATACAGTCAGACTGACAAGGAGGAGGGTCCATAGAGGGTTCGACATTTTTTAGAGGGCACTTGGAGGATATTTTATACAGTATGACTGAAAGGGGCCATCTCCTGTTGTACGCCAGGGTCTGGTTTCCCAGATACAGATTAAGCCTAGTCCTGGACTAAAAATCATTTTCAATGGATAATCTCCACTAAGCATGGGTTGTAGTCCAGCACTAGGCTTAATCTTTGTCCGGGAAACCGGCCCTAAGAGCTTGGCAAGGGAACCTGTTCCACTGCAAGTTCCTCTATACACGGATAGATGAAAACAATGTAGCATCGCAATGTTAAATAGTGGCATCATACTGTAATCGGCTTGCAATAATTACGTCCCTTCAACATAATTTAAACCACGTACCTTACAGTATATTTATAAACATGATGGAAGGTTGTAATGAGAAATGATATTCTAATATTTTCATACGCATTTTTTCTTGGCAACATTGTTACATGTATGTACGTTTTATGAGTTCACATATTACTCAAACTTGATCTTTTTATCAAGGCACTTGGTGAACTGCTTTCAGTGCACTGCTTTTTAAAAGGTAACAAACATCAACAAATACTGAGCAATGGACACATTTGCCAATGTATTTTTATACCCTTGTCTATTTTTATTCGTAGATACAAAGTATGGCTTTTTAAAACAGTGATACAAATACCCCTTATGTCTTTACTACACTTACTTTATCAACATAAACACTACTTAAAATGTACTTGAGCAAATATTACATATAACTGGATGAGCAAAGTCTCTTTACAGGCCGGTAGAGATCGACATTCTCCTGATAAGTAACTATTTCCATAAGGTGTTGTTACATATAATCAGAGCTTTTATAGTACAATTTTCCTGATGCTTTCTTGAAATGGTCTGAATATACAAGAGGGGCATCCCAATAATCTCTCCTTCCTCCTGAAGTGTGCACTACTCCCCACAAATGTAAAAGCATTGGATAGGTGTAGGCATGGGCCAGGGGGAGTTTCCATTCACCAATCATTTCCTTTGAAATTCATGAAAGGAAGTGAACACGTGAACACTTTGGGAGAAAAACTATTGCGATGCAGCCAAGGCATTAGCTCATCATGTTGAGGAACTTACTCTCCTCAGCCAGGGCGGTCAACATGGAGTTCATATCGCCGATGGCCATGTTACCGATCCCTGCTGGCACAGAGGCCAGGGTCACAGAGCTACGGGGGGTGGTGAGCCTGGAGGAGTTCTGGGACAGACTTGTGAGGAGCCCGGGGCTGAGGGTCCCCGACATCAGGCTGGAGTGGTCACCATCATCCAACATGGCATCAAAGTCAATCTGGGCGTGCTCCACACCAGAGGAGTCCACGGTGCTGGTGACCTGGTTGACCCCTGGGGATACCATGGTAACGGCAGTGCCTACCAGTGCCTGGGGTGTGCAGGGGGACATGGGGGAGTCGAAACTCAGGTTGTTGTTGGACTCGAACATGTGTATCTGGCCAGTGTATAACATTGGAGCGTTAGAGTTGGAGTTTCCCTTTTGTCCCACGTTATGTGCTGCGGTGCGGCCTGGCTTCTTTGGACTGGCCTCAGAGGTGTTGTGATTGAAGTCAGACTGAAGGAAACGGTTCTGCATCGTACTGCTGGATCTTACATGTTGTCTGGACATAGACTTGGTCTCCATGGGAAGCCTGGGCTGCATCCCATCTCTGGTTCCAGTATGGACGGCTTGCTGCTGAGGCGTACTACTGTAGTTCAGCTGCTCAACCTGATTCATGTGAAGGGGATAGCTTTCAACCTGAGTCCTTGATCTGTAGTTTTGAATATCTGGATTATGTGTTGCCATTACTCTGCCATTGGGCAGTGCCATGCCGTTGTAGTTGGGTCGTAGGCTGCCATTCCCAGATCCAGAGTTAGGGATGGGGACAATGTCTTGGCCGTATCCCTGCTGGGGACTCATCTGCTCAGTATAATTCATGCTGCATGGCTGCCTCTGTTGCTGTTGGACAGAGTTGATCCTTTGGGCGTTGCTTCTTTGAGTGTAGCCTTGTAGCTCCATGTTCTGGCTCATAGGCATCACCTGCTGGTTACTGTTACTACCCATACTACCCTGGAAAGGCCCACAGTTCTGTCTCTGCTGAACCACTGCCAGGTTGTTGTTTCTGAGGAGGTTCTGCTTGGTGAGTCTTGAGGTGCCTGTGGCGTCCACAGTCCCTGAGCTGACCTCATTCCACTGCACTGGCATGTTGTTTTTGTTGTTCATACGGGGTGAGGTTGGGTACTGCTGTTGCTGTGATCCAGAACCAGGGCTCATCTTGTAGAGCGTTAGGGGAGCCTGGCCTGACTCAGACAGGGGCATGTTGGTATCCACCATGGCCATCCTCCTTTGCCCATAGAACTGCTGCTGGGGCTGCTGGGAGGAGGTCATATTCCCTTGGACCTGGAAGCCGTGTGATTGGCTGTTGGTGTAGTCGACGGGGCCTGCTGATTGGCCGGCGCCAGTGTTCTGAGACCTGAGATACTGTACGACATCATCAGGCAGCACCATGTCCTCGTCCCCTGCATGGTCCAGCCCGTCCACAGCCATGGTCTCCATCACCACATTCTCTGAGATGCTGGGGGGCCGCGGGGTGAAAGGGTGGCGGTGCAGACTTCCGTCGGATCGTGTGTAGCCCTGCATGGCCAGGCCCCGGCGATCAGTAGAGGGAGGAGGCATCATGGAGTTGGGGTTCATACTGTTCATGCTGTTGTAGCGCTGTACCCTGGGCAGGGACAGTGGGTCCAAGGTAGGTCTGCGGACGGGATCGCTGGCTCGCCGTGGCAGGTTACCAGGGACCTCGTGGGGCATCATACTATGGTTACTGTAGCCAATGTCGCTGCAGCGTCTGGGCACTGCTCCAGCAGGGGGCTGGAACAGGTTGGAATTGGAGGAGCTCTCCCTCTCCTGGGAGTGGTCCCCGTACAGAGCCATCCTGGTCCTGAGGCTCATGCGCTCCATGTTGGGCAGAGGTGTGGGTGGAGCTCCTCCGGTTGCGGCAGCATACTTGGCCTTAAGATGGTAGTGCTGAGCCGGGGTGAGGCTGAGCAAACTAGGGCCGTTTCCACCAACCCCTCCACACTGGCTGGCCTCGCTGGATCTCCGGGACAGGTCTGTGGAGATGGGGTCGTAGGAGTCGGCTGAACTGATGTTGTTGTGGCGGTTGCTGAACTGCGAAGCTTCAGAAGAGCGGCGGCTGGAGTAGCAGGGGGAGATGCCCGAGGAGCGGCGGCTGGTGTAGGCTGAACTGGCAGTGCTGGTGTTGCTGTACCGGCGGCCCTGCTCATTCAACTGGTTTAGCATGGTCACCTCGCATGATGACAGGTCACCAAGACGCTGACCAGGGTAGGGCCCGGGTGAAGCGATCATATTGGAGTTCTCCAGAAGGGAACCTGAGGAACCAACAAGAGGAACCACATTAGAACGTATAGGGCAAAACACCTTTCCTGGTATCTAAGGCTGCTTCAACAAATTCCTCCCAACTCCATCTCTCCGATTGTGGATGAACGCAAATAATATTTTTCTGCCTTGTCATTGTTTATTAAACTTTCAGCATTATAACAGTTCTTAACAACAGTTATCAAAAACTCTATATAAAACTCTTACCAACAGCAGGAATAGGAGGCAGCTTGGTGTTGGTGTTCCGGATCTGTGGACCAGAGTTGGCCCAGGGACACGAATCCCTCACATTCTTCAGCCTCTCCTTCTTGATGTTCTCCAGCTTGATGGTGATTCCTCCCCCTTTACGGAGCCCAAGCCCCACCCCTGCTGAGTTGCCGTGGGAGAGGGTGGAGGAGTCCACCATGGGAGCGTCATCCAGTGCACTCAGCTCCCCAAAGCTTCCCCCGCTGTGCAAGGCCATCTCTACTCCACTGTCATTGTTGTGGGCACTGCCAAGTGGCGATGGCTCACTGCTACATGACGAGTGACCGCCAGGGCTGGATTGATACGTCTGGAGAGGAGGACAGGATATATGGTTTATGTTAGACACCAGATCAAGCCTATCAAGGGCTTCTCATATTACTAAGTTGAACTGAGCTGAGCCAAACCAAGCTCTACTGAGTGGTTTCGTTCAGGTTGGCTTGTTAGTGTGAAAAGGGTACCACGGTCAGACCAATTCAGGGCATGGTCATTGTAAAAATATGCTTAAAGTATGTACAAGCTGGATGTAGAAGCCTAAGTGTTGTTGTTTCTTAGTTTACTCCAATTAGGGGAGGGGTGGTAGGGTTTTCGGGAAATAATAAAGGAAAATATAATTTTAAAAGATATATATATATATATATATACACATTTATGTATATATATTTATATATATGTGGGTGTGTATGTATATATATATATTTACAAAAAAAATATGGGGGATTGGAAATGATGTAGACAATTACACTGATGGAAGCTACAATCTATCTGCAATATCTAAATATAATATAAAAATAATAATAATAATAAAAATGCTAATGAATTGTTCTGTGTTTTCTATATATTTTCACACTATGAGGTTAGAATAGTACTGTGAAATTGTGAAAAATATGTTAATGCACTTTTAGTGTAAGGCCTGACATTTCAGCCTGTTTTGGTGGGATGGAGTTTTGGCTTGCCTTGTGACATCACCAGGCAGTACATTTGTTATTAGACCAATAAGAAAGAGTTCCAAACCTCTCTGCCAATAACAGCTAGTGTTCAGTTTCCCCAGACCACACACAGACCACTCCCAGACAGTCCTAGCAAAATTCTTGCTTGAGAAATTGCTATTTGCTAAGAACCTATTTTTGTTCCTTTTTGACCATTTTAATTGAAAAGGATCACAGTAAGGTACTTAATTGTTACCCAGAAATGATTTGATATTGAGAAAAAAACATCTGTATTGGTTAAAATATAAAATACTGGAATACAGTTGCACAATTCTGATTAATCAGGTATTTAAACTCTTTGCCAAACCACAAATTAAATAAATGATGTAGCATAGCTATAGTTTCATAATCCTATTTATCATAGATGTGTTGGATTCATTTACAAAGGAAACAAGTATATTGTGGAGCGATGGAGGGATACTGTGAGTCTAATCACAGTCAAGTGTTGATAGTGATGAATTCTGACACAGACTGAACTAGAAAGAGTCTTGATCACAGCTTGATTGCTGACACTATTTGTTCCACACACATGCTGAACAGTCCCGTTCTTTGAATATTAATTTGATAATGACTTTTATCATGGCCCGACAGACATTACCGTCAGATCACGTAGGCCACAGAGGAATATAACTGAATAAACTCATGCAAAAACATCAAACTGTAGACAGTACAGTATAGACTTTTAAAACCAGAAGCGCTTGGAAAGTGCTCGGTGTAATCCTCTATTCTTTCATACATAAAGGAACAGAGTAGTGCAATTTCAAATGTACAGATGCAAAATTGACATGCAGAGTTAGAAAGCATTGAAATGAAAGAGAAAAAGTGGTGGTGCTTACCTCAGAGATGCCTGTCCGTTAGGGAAAGTGTTAAAGAAAGAGAAGCACATTCAAGTAGTGACCAGAGAGGTGAGTTGGATTAGGAGAAAGGTAGACCATCAGCAGGTCAATTGTCCATCACAGTTAGCGTGAAAGGTGATGGGATAGATGGTGAAATGCCTGCATTTGAGTCACAAGACTCAAATAACATAGAATATGTATGAATGGTACTGATAGGATTTGCATTGATAGTTTAAGTAGTTAGTAGTTGAGAGGATTTGGACAATAGTCAAAGTCAATGCTTTGTTAAATAATTAGTGGTGATGACACATTGGAATGTCACACCCAGTCTTACCATTGAGTTCTCGGTCTTGATTGACTTGACCTGCAGGCAGTCCTCCACTCCTCTAGTAATGCTGTTGGCCTCCATCTTTCCATCTATCCCTCTATCACTCTGTTTGGCATTTGCCTCGTTCTCTCCATTTCCCTTGGGAGGACCCCTGGGAGGCACATCGCCACGTTGTTTCTTGGTGACGTGGGCCTCTGGTCCGTGAACCGTCTTCACATGCTTCCTGAGAGAGCTGGGGTCTGTGTAGCGTTTAGTGCACCCAGGGATCTTACAGATGTAGGGTTTCTGGGAAAAATAATTTAAAAGTATGTCTTATTACCTTATCATGCTTATGTTGATTACTGATTTCTTTCATTGTCTTCTGAAAATGCAATATATAAAAACAAAATTAATTTAAATGCACATTAGTTGATTTAAATAATGGCAGTGGGTATATACTGATGTCGCTCAAAGTATGTCTTTGAGGTGATTGTCTATAAGAGCCTTACCTCATTGGAGTGTGTGCGGTTCTGGTGCTTGGCTCTGTCTGAGGCGTTGGAGAAGGCTTTGTTGCAGCCCTCATGTTCACAGACGTACGGCTTCTCCCCTGTGTGGGACCTCAGGTGGGTCTTCAGGTTCTCCAGGCGAGAGTAGGCCTTACAGCAACCTTCAAACTAAAGAGAGGGAGGGAGGGAGACAAAGGTAAGTTAGACTCGGAGACTCTTACACGTATCACACAAAAGTATTTGCTCTTAGAGAAAAATTACTACTACACGTATTCAAGCTAAGTAAGAGACCATGGACAGCTTTGTTGAAACAAAGCATCAAAGCTGGTCTGTGTTTAACTTTGGTATGCTACAATAGGCTATGCATTGATTTGGTATTCCTTCAGAGCGACATACTGTACTGGGCACTGTGGGTAATTGACAGTTTGTGTGAGATGGGATCAAACTATATTCGCTCAAAAGTGGACATAAAAGACCTAAGATCCTCCCTTCAAAAACACAAGACTTGCTAGAGAGGGAGATAGCCGGGGGTGAATGAGATGCATGTGGGATTTAAAACTAAACTCTTTACACTTTAATAACTAATATCCTTCCCTCCTGTCAATCAGCCTTGTGAAGTCTCTAGTCAGAAGTATTTTAATGGACTGGACTCACAAGGCCTCATCAATGAGCTTTGAAGCTGAGGAAACTACACTCTGAATGTGATCATCATAAGTGGACTGCATGCTACAGATGAAGCCCTTAGGAATTCCCGGAAAACTCATCTAGATGGAGAGGAAGGATCACTACTGGTGAGAAATAGGCTTGGAGTGAAGAAATACAGTAAAGTTACGGTCAATAGTTATTATAGGGTGCAAAGCATAACCCTATCTAAAGGTAGGACTTGTGAAGAAATGTGTTTAATACAAGGAGAGATAGTTATGTGAGTGGCTTATCCATGACCTATAATAGAAGGCTCTGGGCTTATTGAAATAATGTGTACATGCCCAGGTGCTAGTTGGGAGTTGGAGTTCTTACTGTGCATTTGTGTGGCTTCTCCCCAGTGTGTCTCCTCATGTGGACCACCAGCATGTACTGAGCTTTGAAGGGCTTCTGTTCTCTCGAGCACTCATCCCAACGGCACACAAACTCTTTCTTCTCCCCATGGATGTGGTCGTTGTTGATGTGCTGAAGAGAGAACAGGGGAACATGGGGTTACATGGGAGTAAAACACAGCCGACACATCCATGTATCTCAACTTGTTTCAGGATATGATCTTCTCAATCAACTGTCAGACTGTCTTTAAAGCGGTCTCTTTCCTGCTCATTCGAGGTGTGTGTGTGTGTGTGTGTGTGTGTGTGTGTGTGTGTGTGTGTGTGTGTGTGTGTGTGTGTGTGTGTGTGTGTGTGTGTGTGTGGAGAAGTGAGACATTTAGTCAGCAAAGAGCTTGTGAGAGCAGGCCTCCCAAACATCCCTCTCTGAGATCCCTTCCCTTCCCCAAGCCAGACCACGAGTGACAACGCCATCCATCATGGCTAACAGTTTGTCTACAACTCACATTGTAGACAAAGGGTTGTGACTGTTTTGTCAGGTCCTGTGTCTCACACACACACAATGTTTTCTCAGGCCCTATATGTGTCAGAGGGAGGGGACTTCCTTAACTAACCGGAAGAGGAATTAGTTATGGGACAGTCACACCTGACATTTACACACATCTCCTCCTCTCTCTTCCTCAGATGCACATGCTTCAACAGCTGATTATATTCTTCGAGGAACACGGTGCACCCTCCCAAAGAACACGTTGCACACCCCCACCCTCATTTTGCCCTCAGAATAACCTCAATACGTTGGGTCTTGGACTCTACAAAGTGTCGAAAGTGTTCTACAGGGACACTGGCTCATGTTGACTCCAATGCCTCCCACAGAGGTCAAGTTCGCTGGATGTCTTTTAGGTGGTGGACCATTCTTGATACACACGGAAACTGCTAAGTGTGAAAAACCCAGCAGTGTTGCAGTTCTCGACACAAACCGCTGCGTCTGGCACCTGGTACCCCCCGTTCAAAGGTACTTCAATCTTTTGTTTTGCCCATTTACTCTCTGAATGGCACACATACACAATCCATGTCTCAATTATCTCAAGGCTTAAAAATCCTTGTTTAACCTGTCTCCTCCCCTTCATCTACACCAGGCCTGGGCAAAGGCCGACCCGGGGGACCTGATTCAATATGGTCCGCGAACCTGATTCAATATGGCCCGCGAACCTGATTCAATATGGCCCGCGAACCTGATTCAATATGGCCCGCGAACCTGATTCAACATGGCCCGCAAACCTGATTCAACATGGCCCGCGAACCTGATTCAATATGGCCCGCGAACCTGATTCAACATGGCCCGCGAACCTGATTCAACATGGCCCGCGAACCTGATTCGACATGGCCCTCGAACCTGATTCGACGAGGTAAAGGATTTCACCTATTTCTCCTTGTACCTGGATGAGAGCAGTGATGCACGTGACACGGAGCAGTTGTTGATGTTCTGACGAGGCAAAATCCCAGACTTTGAAATGACAGAGGAGCTTGCTTCAGTGCAGTCAATGAAGAGCACAACCACAGGGAAATATTTATTGGAGGTGGTTACTAAGTGTGTGGCAAAGCTGGGACTGAGTTTTGAAAAGTTATCCAGTATGACTGTGCCCAAACTTGACAGGAAAAAACGTTGACCTTTTGAAAAGGACACAAGATCAAGTAGCAGAGCTTAACCCAGATCAGAAATTATTTTCCTGCATTGCATTATTCATCAGGAGGTCCTCTGTAAATGTGTTCTGAAAATGAGCCATGTTGTGGATACAGTCACTAAAGTGGTAAACTTCATAAGAGCAAAATCTAAACCACAGGCAGTTTGTCTCACTGTTGGAAGAGACAGGGTTGGGTCATGCAGATCTCCCCTACCACACAAACGTGATGGCTGAGTTTGGAGAAGGTGCTTAAAAGGATCTGGGACCTGAAGTCGGAGATTGATGAGTTTTTGCAAATGAAAGGAAAATGATGATTTCTCTCAACTGCAAGATAAAGAATGGTTGGCTGATTTTGCCTTCACCGTGGACATCATGGCCCTCATGAATGAACTGAATTACAAACTACAAGGAAGGGCCTTTTAGCACATCAGATGTACAGCCTTGTCAAAGCCTTCAAGGGAAAATTACTCCTCCTGACCCGCCAAGTAGAAGCCAACAATCTCACCCACCTTCTGACACTACTAGTCTGTTCCCTATCAGATGACCTTCTGACACTACTAGTCTGTTCCCTATCAGATGACCTTCTGACATTACTAGTCTGTTCCCTATCAGATTACCTTCTGACACTACTAGTCTGTTCCCTATCAGATGACCTTCTGACACTACTAGTCTGTTCCCTATCAGATGACCTTCTGACACTACTAGTCTGTTCCCTATCAGATGACCTTCTGACACTACTAGTCTGTTCCCTATCAGATGACCTTCTGACACTACTAGTCTGTCCCCTATCAGATGACCTTCTGACACTACTAGTCTGTTCCCTATCAGATGACCTTCTGACACTACTAGTCTGTTCCCTATCAGATTACCTTCTGACACTACAAGTCTGTTCCCTATCAGATGACCTTCTGACACTACTAGTCTGCCCCCTATCAGATGACCTTCTGACACTACTAGTCTGTTCCCTATCAGATGACCTTCCGGCACAACTAGTCTGTTCCCTATCAGATGACCTTCTGACACTACTAGTCTGTTCCCTATCAGATGACCTTCTGACACTACTAGTCTGTTCCCTATCAGATGACCTTCTGACACACCTAGTCTGTTTCCTATCAGATGACCTTCTGACACTACTAGTCAGTTTCCTATCAGATGACCTTCTGACACTACTAGTCTGTCCCCTATCAGATGACCTTCTGACACTACTAGTCTGTTCCCTGTCAGATGACCTTCTGACACTACTAGTCTGTTCCCTATCAGATGACCTTCTGACACCACCAGTCTGTTCCCTATCAGATGACCTTCTGACACTACTAGTCTGTTTCCTGTCAGATGACCTTCTGACACTACTAGTCTGTTCCCTATCAGATGACCTTCTGACACTACTAGTCTGTTCCCTATCAGATGACCTTCTGACACTACTAGTCTGTCCCCTATCAGATGACCTTCTGACACTACTAGTCTGTCCCCTATCAGATGACCTTCTGACACTACTAGTCTGTCCCCTATCAGATGACCTTCTGACACTACTAGTCTGTTCCCTATCAGATGACCTTCTGACACTACTAGTCTGCACAACTAGTCTGTTCCCTATCAGATGACCTTCTGACACTACTAGTCTGTTCCCTATCAGATGACCTTCTGACACTACTAGTCTGTTCCCTATCAGATGACCTTCTGACATTACTAGTCTGTTCCCTATCAGATTACCTTCTGACACTACTAGTCTGTTCCCTATCAGATGACCTTCTGACACTACTAGTCTGTTCCCTATCAGATGACCTTCTGACACTACTAGTCTGTTCCCTATCAGATGACCTTCTGACACTACTAGTCTGTTCCCTATCAGATGACCTTCTGACACTACTAGTCTGTCCCCTATCAGATGACCTTCTGACACTACTAGTCTGTTCCCTATCAGATGACCTTCTGACACTACTAGTCTGTTCCCTATCAGATTACCTTCTGACACTACAAGTCTGTTCCCTATCAGATGACCTTCTGACACTACTAGTCTGCCCCCTATCAGATGACCTTCTGACACTACTAGTCTGTTCCCTATCAGATGACCTTCCGGCACAACTAGTCTGTTCCCTATCAGATGACCTTCTGACACTACTAGTCTGTTCCCTATCAGATGACCTTCTGACACTACTAGTCTGTTCCCTATCAGATGACCTTCTGACACACCTAGTCTGTTTCCTATCAGATGACCTTCTGACACTACTAGTCAGTTTCCTATCAGATGACCTTCTGACACTACTAGTCTGTCCCCTATCAGATGACCTTCTGACACTACTAGTCTGTTCCCTGTCAGATGACCTTCTGACACTACTAGTCTGTTCCCTATCAGATGACCTTCTGACACCACCAGTCTGTTCCCTATCAGATGACCTTCTGACACTACTAGTCTGTTTCCTGTCAGATGACCTTCTGACACTACTAGTCTGTTCCCTATCAGATGACCTTCTGACACTACTAGTCTGTTCCCTATCAGATGACCTTCTGACACTACTAGTCTGTCCCCTATCAGATGACCTTCTGACACTACTAGTCTGTCCCCTATCAGATGACCTTCTGACACTACTAGTCTGTCCCCTATCAGATGACCTTCTGACACTACTAGTCTGTTCCCTATCAGATGACCTTCTGACACTACTAGTCTGCACAACTAGTCTGTTCCCTATCAGATGACCTTCTGACACTACTAGTCTGTTCCCTATCAGATGACCTTCTGACACTACTAGTCTGTTCCCTATCAGATGACCTTCTGACACACCTAGTCTGTTTCCTATCAGATGACCTTCTGACACTACTAGTCAGTTTCCTATCAGATGACCTTCTGACACTACTAGTCTGTCCCCTATCAGATGACCTTCTGACACTACTAGTCTGTTCCCTGTCAGATGACCTTCTGACACTACTAGTCTGTTCCCTATCAGATGACCTTCTGACACCACCAGTCTGTTCCCTATCAGATGACACTACTAGTCTGTTTCCTGTCAGATGACCTTCTGACACTACTAGTCTGTTCCCTATCAGATGACCTTCCGACACTACTAGCCTGTTCCCTATCAGATGACCTTCTGACACTACTAGTCTGTTCCCTATCAGATAACCTTCTGACACTACTAGTCTGTCCCCTATCAGATGACCTTCTGACACTACTAGTCTGTTCCCTATCAGATGACCTTCTGACACCACCAGTCTGTTCCCTATCAGATGACACTACTAGTCTGTTTCCTGTCAGATGACCTTCTGACACTACTAGTCTGTTCCCTATCAGATGACCTTCCGACACTACTAGCCTGTTCCCTATCAGATGACCTTCTGACACTACTAGTCTGTTCCCTATCAGATAACCTTCTGACACTACTAGTCTGTTCCCTATCAGATGACCTTCTGACACTACTAGTCTGTTCCCTATCAGATGACCTTCTGACACTACTAGCCTGTTCCCTATCAGATGACCTTCTGACACTACTAGTCTGTTCCCTATCAGACGACCTTCTGACACCTACTAGTCTGTTCCCTATCAGATGACCTTCTGACACTACTAGTCTGTTCTCTATCAGATGACCTTCTGACACTACTAGTCTGTTCCCTATCAGATGACCAGCGGGAGAAGTATACATCGCTGCTGCGTGCTTTGAACTGTGAGTTTTCTTGTCGTTTTGAGGATTTCAAAGTGTTGGAAAATGACATGCTGTTGGTTTCCTCTCCTTTCACCTTCAATGTGGATAACACTCCCACTGACCTGCAACTTGAGCTTATCGATCTTCAGTCTGATGCAGTGATTGGATAACTATTCAAAACAATGTCACTGACAAGGTTCTATGCATCTCTCGACGACAAAACTTTCCAAAGATAAAGAGTCATGCTCAGAAGATGTTTGCACTGTTTGGGTCAACCTATGTATGTGAACAGACATTTTCAGTGATGAAATATAACAAGTCAAGGCACAGATTATCTCTTACTGACTCTCACCTCTCAGCAATCCTGCGCATAGCGACATCAGACACTATACCTGACTTCACTGCTCTAGTCAATGCCTATCAGAGACTTCACTCCTCACACTGATTGAATAGTTAAAATGTAATATTGAGCTCTCTCTCTTTCTTGTGTTTTTTGTGCATACCCGTTAACAAGAGTTCTGTCCATGGTGCTGAATGCAGTGTACTTTTCCCTCTGTGTAGTTCATTGCATGTTTAATAATGAAAATACCTATCCTGTGGTGCCTGTTATCCCTAGCCTGACACTGCTCTTATCTCCGCTACAGTTCCGTCCGCTCTGACTCTGGTCCCTCGTCTCGTAAGTCCTGCTTCCCAGCCTTGGACCCCTGCTCTACTGCTTCCTTGGATTCCGCTCCGGACCTGCTTACCCTGCCCCTACTTCCCTTGCCTAAGCCGTAGCCTCAGTTCCTGGTTCCCTGCTACCCGCCAGAGCTCCCCCTGGCCTGCACCCCATTTCCCCCCGGTTTTCAATAAATACCTTGGTTACCTTATCCCTGTCTCCTCGTTTGAGTCTGCACTTGGGTTCACCTGCTCCACCCCACGTAACACTACCATAGTGAAACCATAATATGGGGCTACTCAGGAAGGATTCGTTTGGGTAAATAGAACCTAGAAGCGCTATGTCATAATTGAGTATTTTTTCAAGGTGTGTGATTTCACTGGTGAGAACATTGTATGAAACCTTGGATCTACAGTACAGGGGCATGTGTACAGAAATGTAGATGAAGGTATAAAGTCCTATCAAACTCTTAGCAGCAGACTCTCAGCTATTACATCTACATCTACCGAGATATATAATTAGAATTTACTGTAACAAGAGACTCATTCATAAATACATTATTTTATAACACTGTATTTATACTGTATTGACATATACTGTTAGTATTTTCCTTCCTGGCTGCCTAACCCTTGTTCCAGAGAGTTGTGGTATGTTCTTTGCTTCACATTGTCGATCCACACCCCACGCCCTACAATCTACACCCTACAATCCACACCCCATGCCCTACAATCTACACCCTACAATCCACACCCCACGCCCTACAATCTACACCCTACAATCCACACCCAACGCCCTACAATCTACACCCTACAATCCACACCCCATGCCCTACAATCTACACCCTACAATCCACACCCCACGCCCTACAATCTACACCCTACAATCCACACCCCACGCCCTACAATCTACACCCTACAATCTACGCCCTACAATCCACACCCCACGCCCTACAATCCACACCCTACAATCCACACCCCACGCCCTACAATCTACACCCTAGAATCCACACCCCACGCCCTACAATCTACACCCTATAATCCACACCCCACGTCCTACAATCAACACCCTACAATCCACACCCCACGCCCTACAATCTACACCCTACAATCCACACCCCACGCCCTACAATCTACACCCTATAATCCACACCCCACGCCCTACAATCTACACCCTACAATCCACATCCAACGCCCTACAATCTACACCCTACAATCCACACTCTACAATCTACACCCTACAATCCACACCCCACGCCCTACAATCCACACCCCACGCCCTACAATCTACACCCTACAATCCACACCCCACGCCCTACAATCTACACCCTACAATCCACACCCAACGCCCTACAATCTACACCCTACAATCCACACCCCATGCCCTACAATCTACACCCTACAATCCACACCCCACGCCCTACAATCTACACCCTACAATCCACACCCCACGCCCTACAATCTACACCCTACAATCTACACCCTACAATCCACACCCCACGCCCTACAATCTACACCCTACAATCCACACCCCACACCCTACAATCTACACCCTACAATCCACGCCCTACAATCTACACCCTACAATCCACACCCCACGCCCTACAATCTACACCCTACAATCCACACCCCATGCCCTACAATCTACACCCTACAATCCACACCCCACGCCCTACAATCTACACCCTACAATCTACACCCTACAATCCACACCCTACAATCTACACCCTACAATCCACACCCTACAATCTACACCCTACAATCTACACCCTACAATCCACACCCCATGCCCTACAATCCACACCCCACGCCCTACAATCTACACCCTACAATCCACACCCCATGCCCTACAATCTACACCCTACAATCCACACCCAACGCCCTACAATCTACACCCTACAATCCACACCCCATGCCCTACAATCTACACCCTACAATCCACACCCCACGCCCTACAATCTACACCCTACAATCCACACCCCACGCCCTACAATCTACACCCTACAATCTACGCCCTACAATCTACACCCTATAATCCACACCCCACGCCCTACAATCCACACCCCACGCCCTACAATCTACACCCTACAAACCACACCCCACGCCCTACAATCTACACCCTACAATCCACACCCCACGCCCTACAATCGACACCCTACAATCCACACCCCACGCCCTACAATCTACACCCTACAATCCACACCACACGCCCTACAATCTACACCCTACAATCTACACCCTACAATCTACACCCTACAATCCACACCCCACGCCCTACAATCCACACCCCACGCCCTACAGTCTACACCCTACAATCCACACCCTACAATCTACACCCTACAATCCACACCCAACGCCCTACAATCTACACCCTACAATCCACACCCCATGCCCTACAATCTACACCCTACAATCCACACCCCACGCCCTACAATCTACACCCTACAATCCACACCCCACGCCCTACAATCTACACCCTACAATCTACACCCTACAATCCACACCCCACGCCCTACAATCTACACCCTACAATCCACACCCTACAATCTACACCCTACAATCCACACCCCACGCCCTACAATCTACACCCTACAATCCACACCCCACACCCTACAATCTACACCCTACAATCCACACCCCACACCCTACAATCTACACCCTACAATCCACACCCCATGCCCTACAATCTACACCCTACAATCCACACCCCACACCCTACAATCTACACCCTACAATCCACACCCAACGCCCTACAATCTACACCCTACAATCCACACCCTACAATCCACACCCTACAATCTACACCCTACAATCCACACCCCATGCCCTACAATCCACACCCTACAATCCACACCCCACGCCCTACAATCTACACCCTACAATCCACACCCCACGCCCTACAATCTACACCCTACAATCCACACCCTACAATCCACACCAGCAGGTCCTATTTCTGTTTTCTGATCCCCTCAGCCCCTGACAGAGCAGCATAGTAGGGGGATGGATGCTGGAACTAACTTGGGTTGGTCTGGACTAGCCCTCTGTCAGGACAGAATGGGGCTGAGGGAGGGTTGTTGGGGAGGAGAGGTGAGTGAAAGGGGGGAAGATGGGGTAAAAGGGGTTCTTAGTTTGCTCTCCTCCTTGACTTGCCTTGTCAGGACAGTCTGGGACCGGGGTGCTGAGAGTGGAGGGAGAGGGTGGAAAGGGGGGGAGAAAGGGGCTCCAAGGTGAATCCACTCCTGATCCGTAACACTGGGAGACTCCAGACCATTGCAGGCTCAGCTCAGAGACTCCCAGTCTGGGTACTGGGCTGACACATGCCCCCTGCCACCTGTCTGTCAGGTTGGGGAAACCCAATTGTTAATCACAGCCTATGGGAGTGGAGCCGCAGAGAAGGCTGCGTCGGGAGTTTAGTGGACAAGAAAGGAATAGAACAAAGTTCAAAGGTCAGAGGTTAGAGCCAGGGGTTCGGGGTTACAGCTGCAGGGCCATTAGTGTACCTATGTCTCCTCAGTCACAATCAACAGGCTTCATTAACCCTGCGCGTGTCCACTACAGGAAAGGATCAACAGCTGTGACCCCCAACCCCTGGCTCTGACCCGGCACTGACTGGTTAAATCTTAAACTTGACGCACTGACTCTAACCCTGCACACTTCAAGGATGAGCAGAGGAGGCTGTTTTGAACTTTTTTTTTTTTTTTTAAATGTGAGGTCTTTTGGACTTTTTCCTGTATCTGTATGCCTCTCTCTGTGTGCCTCTCTCTGTGTGACTCTCTGTGTGACTCTCTCTGTGTGACTCTCTCTGTGTGACTCTCTCTGTGTGACTCTCTCTGTGCCTCTCTATGTGTGACTCTCTGTGTGACTCTCTCTGTGTGACTCTCTCTCTCTCTCTCTCTCTCTCTCTCTCTCTCTCAAAAACATGGTTTCCATGTTTGATACCATTCCCTTCACTCCATTCCAGCCATTATCCTCCTCTCACCAGCCTCATCTGACTGGCACCCCATGTCATTGTAATAGAGGAGAATAGTTAATTTGGTGAAGAGTGTTGTCATACTGTCCCTTAGGCTAGATGAAACAGTACTGAGAGTCAGGGCATTATCACTTTTATATTATCATTAAAAACATTATTTTGATGAATTTATTCATACTATTTCATCCTTGCACAAGATATGGTCCTTTCTTGCTAGCTAGCCGACTACGGCTAACTTACAGTCACTTTAAACAGTGCTGCCAGAATAATAGCAAAGTAGCTGCATTTGCGTTTGTTTCTAGTGACATTTATTTGGATATATCCATAACGATGAGCTAATGATGTGCGATTTCACTTGGCATAGAAAATGTGCTCTCCCGTTAGGACACTGTTGTTCGGCGGAGCTAGCCAACAACACAGCTAACACAATCACTTCAAACTGAGGCTGGAAAGACTGCAAACTTGCTGCACTTTGTTTCGTTTTGCCTGTTTTCTACTGACATTTATTTGTATACACTGTATATCCATAAAAATGATGTTGATTCATGATTTCGACTGACTGAGAAAAGCTGCCTGCTCGCCTGTCTGTCTCATCCCGACTCCTGACCCCTACATGTTCATTACTATGGTACAGCTGGAGATCGAATACTGAAACATTGTTTCAATACTGAAACAATGTTGCCAATGATAGAGAGACAGACAGCAAGGTTTATACAAATCTCCACTGTTGAAAACTAAATGTTAGTCTAAAAGAAATGGGAGATAATGTCTAGATGCTTTTTACATTGGAGATCAAGTTCATAAATTGTCTGGCTGGGCTGATGGATTGCCAGGGAGATGGAACAAAGTAAATAGGCATTTCAACGTCATAGCTTTAGCTGGTGGTAACTTGTGGAATAGACACCAGCTGCAATGTGGTTTTAACGAATCAGCATCCAGGATTAGACCCACCTGTTGTATAATTTATAATAACTCACGTGAACGAGCTGGTCCTGAGTGTCGTACTCCTTGGTGCAGCCGTCCCAGTGACAGTTGGTCTCGTAGACAGCCTCTGGCTCCTGCTTCCACTCATCTTTATCCCGCTCCTCACTCAGGTCCAAAACATGCTCCTGTGGACCAGAGGACTCAGTTAGAGAGGGGTTCATGACTGTGTCTGACGTGCATGCACGCACACAGTATGTGTGTGTGTGTTAATTGTGTGTAAATGACAATAGCATATCGCTACCAACTATACTGTACTATTCTGCAATTGCTTATCTGCTTCCTGATGATCTAAGATTGCTTTTGCACAACTCGCTGTAAAGATAAGAAAAAGCAACAACACAGTTCGTCTTATTGATCTAGTGTAAAAGGCCCCGGTATTTTATATTTCTGCATGCCATTTATAAAGATCAATTAAGTCAGGGGTCGTGGGGTCCCATACCTGAGAGCACGGTGATATGGACCGGGGTCCCTCTGCTTCTGTCTTGACCTTGTGCCTCTTGGTGATCATGGGATTGACTGTGCTGCTCACCGCCGGGTCACCACCAGCATTCTGCAGGAGAGAGAAGGAGTTAGGAGTTAGACAGACACAGGCTATACCAGCCTTCTGAAGGACATACTGTAGAGCGAGAGGTAGAGTTCAGATAGAGTGGTCCTTTGTGGCTCAGTTGGTAAGAGTGTCGAGTTCAATTCACACAGGGATTACATACAAAAATGTCTGCCAAGTGGCCAAATAGAAGGAGTCAGAGAGTTACGGTGCTCTGGTGCGAAGAGATGGAGGCAGCGTGAAGAGAACCCAGGGTGGCTCTGGCTGACTGGCTCTGTTCTATGGCAACATGATGATGTGAGGGTTGGTTGGTTCCAGAGACAACCTGAGCCAGCCAAGCACCAGGCTCAGGGCACATAACTCGTATAGCGACCCACCACAGAGAAACAGTTCAGACTGCTTTATGAGAGTCAGCCAGTGGAAATATGAAAAGAAAGAAATTATTACCCACACTGCAACGCTCAGAGCTTTGATCCTCCGGCCAACTCTTAACACGACAGGCAGAAACAGCCTTTTAAAGCCTCAGTCACAGGCTCTGAGAAGGAGACACTCAGTGTGTGTGTGTGTGTGTGTGTGTGTTTAAGCATCGTAAGAAAATATATGAAGGGAGGGTTCGGAGTCAGTGAGGAGGGGTCTCTCTAATCTCCAAATCTCACCCAGCCACTGCACTACACTACAGTACAGTACCGCGCTGACTGTGCTTCTGGGATCTCACTAACACTGACTTCTTTGGCTGGAAACCAGGGGAAATGTGGTTCTGTTCACTGTCAAGCTGAGGGGGAATTCAGCTCTCTCTGCCTGTGTGTGAGTGTGTCTCTGTGTGTGTGTGTGTGTGTGCGTGTGTGTGCGCACATTGGTGTACTAAAATAGACATAGTGATGGAATGTATGGGTGTCTGTGTGTGTCTGAGGGGGAGATGGTAAATGAGGGGGAAGTTTACATTCATAGAGACCATATTGTATACAATATGTTGATAAAGGAGACAGAGACAGATAAAAACAGCTGCTAGTGGGAGGGAGTCATCCTCCAGCTGAAACATCTCTCACCAAAAACACTTGACAGTTTATGAGAATCTTGGGCTGGATTAATTTAGCATGACATAATTTTACCAATAACATAACTTGTACACAATATACATATCATTCATGTTAGAGAGTTCTGGGTGTTCGTTAGGGCATCTTCACTTCATTTCAGTACATCTTGTGTTTTGTGTCATCTGAACATGACCCCAGATTCTGTGAGATGACAGATGTAGACTATTATTATATTACCCCTGTCTGTCTGTTTAGCAGGGATGCAAACATGTCTCCTTTCAGCGAAATTCGCCGTTTTGAGTGGTTGGGGTTGGATCACTATTGGCTGTAAGCGAACGAGCGATGCGCGTTTGGAGCAATACTGGCTGTATCCAAGGCTCAGCCAATCATTTACATAACAACAGAAATCAGCACAACAAGCGACTGAGAGAGAAGAGACAACCATCAGCGCTCTGGGAAGACAGCGACCCGTGTGTTTTGTTAGGCTATTAGTTGGTTGTGTTGTATTTGCCAGTACCCAGTGTTCGCGGGGTCTGACATGCCAATCAACCTGCTATCTGCCAATCACAGGAATGCCTGGAGTGTTCTGAAGCCGGGCATCCTGGTGCTTGGTGGAGTAGGAGGGCGGTTGGGCAGGGAGCGTTGGAAGTTAAGACCAGGTTCAGACATTGTTCTCTCTCTTAGTTCTGGCCTTCACAAGAGAAGGTCACGGTTGGTTCATAGGGTATCCTTTGTTTATTTGGCGTGGGCTACGGCCAAACAGTAGCCTGTGTGAAGTTGGGTTAATAAACCGTACATTCGTAAACTCAATCCTCTGTCTGGACAATTGTTCCTTTATGATCCAGTCATTATTAACTGGTAACGGATACGACTCCTTGTCATTCCTCAAGTTATAACGCGTTAGTTGCTTACTGGACCCTGACATTCTGTGTGAAATGTTAACTAGCTAACGAACTATGAGACATTGCTTGTTAAACAAGTGGATTCAGGGATCAAGTGTAGCTGGAGCTGGGCCTGGTTTAAGCTGGATGCCACTATAGAGGTGAAAGGACCACCACACACTTTCCTGCTTTCTCACTTTTGCTGGGACATTGTAGAACAGATGTCCACAGGCAGAAAGTGTACAATGTAATAATGTGCAGTGTAGCCCAAAGATATTGTTTTTGTTGTGTTGAATTTGACAGTAACATGTATGAGTGAGGGGCAGATTAAAATTTGTTTTACTCAGTGAACGTTATTTTTGCACACATGTAGCCTTGTGCACTTGGTCGATGTCTATAGTGGCCACTATAATAGAGCAAAAATATAATGCCTTTTTGTTTCATTATTTTTCTTATTTTAAGATGTGTTTTCCCCCATGGCAATATATAGATGTGTGTGGTCACAAGCGTTCTATTATAAAGGCCGTCATGGCTAACTGCAATATTACTGTATTGTTCTTTCTCAGGAGTGTCATTTGCAGTGAAGTCTAGGCAACAAAAAACATTGGATTGCTTTTTTTTCCCAGCTGTGAGTTAGGTTCACATTAACCACTTTATTTTACACACAGAGACTGATCATGTAGATCATATTCTTGGTGGTTTAGTTAGTTAAAACCTGCATTCCCCCTAGCAGGGATTTTTCTCTATTATTGCTCTATTATAGTGGCCACTATAGACATCGACCAAGTGGCGTATTTCAGTGCAACAACAAAAAAAGTCACCTTTTTGGGCCCTCAGCAGTTTGCATCCCTGGTTTAGGAGACTCACCTGGTTGGACTCAGAGCTGGAGGTGTTGTGGGTGGTGTTGAGGGCGGAGGCTGCAATGGCGTGGGCATGCTGGCGGGCAGCGAAGGAGGGCGAGGGCTGGATGAGGGGAGGGGTATGGCCGAACGCACTCAGGCCTCTCTGTTGGTTGAACAGATGTTGGTATGCCATGGGGTTGATGGAGTGGGGGAAGGTGAACGAAGGACTGGGAGAGGAAAGGGAAGGACAGTTATTAGCAGATCCACTCCATTTACAACAGCAAGAGACAGACATAACTCCGCTATAGGCCTGGACATAAGGTTGAATGCTGTGGCGATTGAGTGAGCGAGTGAATAGTGTATGTGGATAGATGTATAGATATGTGAAAGTAATAAGTACTTTAACACATAGAGATGAGGAGAGTTAGAATACCGTGTAAGTCTTTGAGTGAGTGTCTGGTGTAATGCCTTGTATTGAGCCCTGTGTGTGTGTGTGTGTGTGTGTGTGTGTGTGTGTGTGTGTGTGTGTGTGTGTGTGTGTGTGTGTGTGTGTGTGTGTGTGTGTGTGTGTGTGTGTGTGTGTGTGTGTGAATGCGTGTGTGTATGTCCTGCACCTGATGCCGCTGACTGACAGGTGTCCGTAGGAGCTGCTGGCTGCAGAGCTGGAGCGTGAGTTGTTGATGTAAGCCACGAGGGAGTTGGGCGAGGTACGGATCATGGTCTGCAGGTCGATGCTGGCGTCTGAGAGAGGGGAGATGGACAGGGCTCGCTTCCTGTTCAGCCTGGGGGTCAGTCTGGGGCTGGAGAACCTGGACACTGCAGAGAATGAACACAATCAATCAAATGTATTTGATAACTGTTTAACTGTTGTCACTAGTCATCGTCTGTTTTTAGATGAAAGCAGCGCAAATATTTTCTCCAGAGGCGTTCTAGTAGAGGTCATTGTGCTGCTAGTCTGGTCTAGACTACAGTACAGTCCCCCCTCAGTCTGTTAATGGTTGTGCTCCAAATGGCACCCTATTCCCTATATAGTGCACTACTTTTTTCCCTTCTTTTTTTATTTTTTGTTGTTGAATTGTACCCCCTTTTCTCCCCAATTTCGTGGTATCCAATTGTTAGTAGCTGTGCCACCCAGAGTCTCTGGTGGCACAGCTAGCACTGCGAAGCAGTGCCCTAGACCACTGCGCCACCCTATAGTGCACTACCTTTGACTGGGCTCTGGCATAGGGCTCTGGTCAAAAGTGGTGCACTGTATAGGGAATAAGGTGCCATTTGGGACACAACCTATCTCTCTCCAGCATCTCTCTCATACAACCCTCCTTCTCCCCTTAAAGTTCACATCCTCTTATGCATAATTAATCACTTGCAATCATTTCTGTAATTACCGTGATAAGAATCTCACCCAGTCAGTTGCATTTCAGCAAGTTAAATGGAGGCAATTTAAACAGATTTATTTGAGAATAGCATTAAAAGAATGAGGCATAGCTACAAAGGGCAGAAGTCAACCTAGAGAGTTGTGGAGGGCTTTTCCTAAGCTGTTTTTAGAGCATGAACATTACAGTAAAATAAAAAAGGTTTTTGACTTTGAACTGCCCATGAACTGTTGTTTTGGTACTTTGTGTTAACTTCAACCCTTTTAGCACTAATTCCCTCAGGTTGTGTTTGATACTAACCCTTATTATATAAGAATGCATGTAGACATACTAAAACCACCTAGTTCTGTGTACGTCAATCTGACCTGAATTGAGCACGTAGTTCACGTTCACTCTTTGGGACATGCAATGGAAAGCCCCTTCTACCCTGCTACATTAAACAGTTCCAGGTAGTCATATACATTTGGAAAGATGTCTTTCAGGGGTATCCAAAAAGTTCCTTTCATTTTTCTTTGTCGGCTTTGGTTTTGACTCCTGTGTTCCAGTGGCAATGGGTGACAGCTACTGTAGGGAGAGATGGAAAGAGACAGAGGAGGTGATAGGGGAATACAGGGTAAGGGTAGAGGGGAGTGGCTAAAGGAATACAGGGTAAGGGTAGAGGGGAGTGGCTAACGGAATACAGGGTAAGGGTAGAGGGGAGTGGCTAACGGAATACAGGGTAAGGGTAGAGGGGAGTGGCTAACGGAATACAGGGTAAGGGTAGAGGGGAGTGGCTAACGGAATACAGGCTAAGGGTAGAGGGGAGTGGCTAATGGAATACAGGGTAAGGGTAGAGGGGAGTGGCTAACGGAATACAGGGTAAGGGTGGAGGGGAGTGGCTAACGGAATACAGGGTAAGGGTAGAGGGGAGTGGCTAACGGAATACAGGGTAAGGGTAGAGGGGAGTGGCTAACGGAATACAGGGTAAGGGTAGAGGGGAGTGGCTAACGGAATACAGGGTAAGGGAGGAGGGGAGTGGCTAACGGAATACAGGGTAAGGATAGAGGGGAGTGGCTAACGGAATACAGGGTAAGGGTAGAGGGGAGTGGCTAACGGAATACAGGGTAAGGGTAGAGGGGAGTGGCTAACGAAATACAGGGTAAGGGTAGAGGGGAGTGGCTAAGGAATACAGGTTAAGGGTAGAGGGGAGTGGCTAACGGAATACAGGGTAAGGGTACGGGGGAGTGGCTAAGGAATACAGGGTAAGGGTAGAGGGGAGTGGCTAACGGAATACAGGGTAAGGGTAGAGCGGAGTGGCTAACGGAATACAGGGTAAGGGTAGAGGGGAGTGGCTAACGGAATACAGGGTAAGGGTAGAGGGGAGTGGCTAACGGAATACAGGGTAAGGGTAGAGGGGAGGGAGTGGCTAACGGAATACAGGGTAAGGGTACGGGAGAGTGGCTAAGGAATACAGGGTAAGGGTAGAGGGGAGTGGCTAACGGAATACAGGGTAAGGGTAGAGGGGAGTGTTGGCCAGCTGCTGTGGGTCAACAGGTGCTGAGCATTAGCTCTGGTGTGAGGGGACAGGACACAGACCAGGGCAGAGGACTGAGGGTAGTACTCGTCTGTAGGGTTATTAGGCCTAACAGGGAGCATCATCAGAGGTTCTGGCAACAGGAAGTTCTTAATAGCTCTCATCCCACCTCGCCAAAACACATGCCCCGTCACACACAGACACGCACACACACCAGCCGCCAACATGTCAAACACACCACTGTCAACCTGCTTTATTGGGTAAATTAGTGATCCTTCCTTCCAGGCCGTATGGCTCCAGAGACCACTATACTATTCCAAACCTACGGCCATAAAAACTGTAGTCTTATACATGGTGTGTGTGTGTGTGTGTGTGTGTGTGTGTGTGTGTGTAAAAACTTAAGTCTTACGTTTTCAAACTATTACGTTGTAAAAGGCATATGTGAATAAAGAGCTGCAGGACTCAGGACTCTGGCTGCTCTATGAAAACTGCTGTAGAGATGTAAGAGATATTTATGAAAGAGTTGGCAAAAACAACAAACGGTCCTTAGGAATGTTCCTCTATGAAGCTAATAAATAAATGTGTCATGTATCATTAGGCGTGTTGAGAAAGAGGGGGGTTTGTCTCAGGGGAGAGGGGGAAGAGAGGGAGTAGAGGGGGGGGAGTGGGGAGAGGGGGAAGAGAGGGAGTATAGGGGGAGGAGTGGGGAGAGGGTTGATACCCGAATACAGTGGTGGGTTTACAGTTCTCTAGAAAAGTTTGAGGTGGATTTACATTGAGCCTAATGGCTCTTTCTCTCTGCCTGGGACTGGGCTGGCCCATTGTGGAGCTGCTTGTGTGTGTGTGTGTGTGTGTGTGTGTGTGTGTGTGTGTGTGTGTGTGTGTGTGTGTGTGTGTGTGTGTGTGTGTGTGTGTGTGTGTGCGTATGTATGTACAGTGGGGCAAAAAACTATTTAGTCAGCCACCAATTGTGCAAGTTCTCCCACTTAAAAAGATGAGAGAGGCCTGTAATTTTCATCATAGGTACACTTCAACTATGACAGACAAAATTAGATTTTTATTTTTTTAAATCACATTGTAGGATTTTTTATGAATTTATTTGCAAATTATGGTGGAAAATAAGTATTTGGTCACCTACAAACAAGCAAGATTTCTGGCTCTCACAGACCTGTAACAACTTCTTTAAGAGGCTCCTCTGTCCTCCACTCATTACCTGTATTAATGGCACCTGTTTGAACTTGTTATCAGTATAAAAGACACCTGTCCACAACCTCAAACAGTCACACTCCAAACTCCACTATGGCCAAGACCAAAGAGCTGTCAAAGGACACCAGAAACAAAATTGTAGACCTGCACCAGGCTGGGAAGACTGAATCTGCAATAGGTAAGCAGCTTGGTTTGAAGAAATCAACTGTGGGAGCAATTATTAGGAAATGGAAGACATACAAGACCACTGATAATCTCCCTCGATCTGGGGCTCCACGCAAGATCTCACCCCGTGGGGTCAAAATGATCACAAGAACGGTGAGCAAAAATCCCAGAACCACACGGGGGGACCTAGTGAATGACCTGCAGAGAGCTGGGACCAAAGTAACAAAGCCTACCATCAGTAACACATTACGCCGCCAGGGACTCAAATCCTGCAGTGCCAGACGTGTCCCCCTGCTTAAGCCAGTACATGTCCAGGCCCGTCTGAAGTTTTCTAGAGAGCATTTGGATGATCCAGAAGAAGATTGGGAGAATGTCATATGGTCAGATGAAACCAAAATATAACTTTTTGGTAAAAACTCAACTCGTCGTGTTTGGAGGACAAAGAATGCTGAGTTGCATCCAAAGAACACCATACATACTGTGAAGCATGGGGGTGGAAACATCATGCTTTGGGGCTGTTTTTCTGCAAAGGGACCAGGACGACTGATCCGTGTAAAGGAAAGAATGAATGGGGCCATGTATCGTGAGATTTTGAGTGAAAACCTCCTTCCATCAGCAAGGGCATTGAAGATGAAACGTGGCTGGGTCTTTCAGCATGACAATGATCCCAAACACACTGCCCGGGCAATGAAGGAGTGGCTTCGCAAGAAGCATTTCAAGGTCCTGCAGTGGCCTAGCCAGTCTCCAGATCTCAACCCCATAGAAAATCTTTTGAGGGAGTTGAAAGTCCGTGTTGCCCAGCAACAGCCCCAAAACATCACTGCTCTAGAGGAGATCTGCATGGAGGAATGGGCCAATAATACCAGCAACAGTGTGTGAAAACCTTGTGAAGACTTACAGAAAACGTTTGACCTCTGTCATTGCCAACAAAGGGTATATAACAAAGTATTGAGATATACTTTTATTTTTGACCAAATACTTATTTTCCACCATAATTTGCAAATAAATTCATAAAAAATCCTACAATGTGATTTTCTGGATTTTTCCCCCTCATTTTGCCTGTCATAGTTGAAGTGTAACTATGATGAAAATGACAGGGCTCTCTTATCTTTTTAAGTGGGAGAACTTGCACAATTGGTGGCTGACTAAATACTTTTTTGCCCCACTGTATGTACAGTATGTGTGTGAATGCGTGTGTGTATGTCCTGCACCTGATGCCGCTGACACATAGAGATGAGGAAAGTTAGAATACCGTGTAAGTCTTTGAGTGAGTGTCTGGTGTAATGCCCTGTGTTGAGCCCTGTGTGTGTGTGTGTGTGTGTGTGTGTGTGTGTGTGCGTGTGTGTGTGTGTGTGTGTGTGTGCGTGCGTGCGTGTGTGTGTGCGTGTGTGTGCGGTGCAGTGGTCCTATTAATCTCTGCTTGCTTCAGAACTGAACCTCAGGGGAGATGCTTATTAATGTGCCACTTAATAAATCAGGAAACAAAACAGGGTACCACTCGCAGCCTGGCAAGGCTGGCGCCTGCCTCACCCCCTTGGCACCTATCCCAAAAGACTGCCTCATACCTCCTACCCTCCAACCCCCATTACCCAGACATGGTCTCAGCCCCTTTCCAAAAGACTGCTTCATACCTACAACCTCCCCTAAACTCCACCCCTATACCCTTGAACAAACTGTAGTCATAACCCCCCAAACCCACCACCACACACTCCTACCCTCAGACAGGATCTCAAACCCTCTCATACCTTATACCTCCAACCCCCAAATCCCCCTCCGTATCCACCCCTAGACAAACTGTAGTCTCTCCCTATGCAATTCAATACAACTTCATTTTCCCATTAAGAGTCCCTAGCTAATGTGTTAGTCAACAGTGTGTGCATGGGAACAGTGTTCACTCCTCTAGCCTGGATCTGGCACACCAAGGATACACTCCTCCCAGGCCCCCGTGTTAGAGACACAGCGTACAAGGTCATTGCTGCGTCTGCTCTGCTAGAGGT
The DNA here is from genome assembly GCF_013265735.2 of Oncorhynchus mykiss. Taxonomy (NCBI): domain Eukaryota; kingdom Metazoa; phylum Chordata; class Actinopteri; order Salmoniformes; family Salmonidae; genus Oncorhynchus; species Oncorhynchus mykiss. Next base: position 36,031,515 of record NC_048586.1, on the reverse strand, counting down.
CACTCAGGCAACACTCACACGGCGATGGAGTGTTTTATAGGTGGCGGGGCTCTAATTTAGGGATACGCCAGGTTCCGGCAGGGGAGAGTGAGAAACCAGATGTTCTATGAGGTGGGATACGCCGCGCTGGCGGAGAGATATGTCCTGTTCTTTAGGTATAGGACTCTCTCTGTGGGAGCAGAGGAGAGCAGAGCACGGGGAGGGTTGGCTATAATTGGGGGATCTGGGCTCATAATTACAGGCACTTCAGTGCACATTCACCAAAAAACGAAAAGGAGGCAGAGTGATTATTTTAAGCATCTGCCTTGCTGTTTTAATTGAAATGGCTTTGTGGAAAATCGGAAAACTCTAATTGGTAGTTATCCTTTACCCCCCGTCCCTCCCCAACAACCCTAGTACAGCCCTAAACCAAAGCCCCCCAAATAAGAGTTGGCACAGGTTCCACACACAGCACAGCACACAAAGGTAGTCTCCCTTTGTTCAGTGTAACAGTTTGCATGGGACCAGGAGAGCCAGTGGAAACCTGTGGAGGGCCTGGCTTTGTTGGGTCATTAGTTAGGAGTGTTGATTCACTACATCCGCTGCTTTCTGGCTCTGACTCTCTCTCTCTGGTCTCTCTCTCTGGTCTCTCTCTGGTCTCTCTCTCTCTCTTTCTCTGGTCTCTCTCTCTGGTCTCTCTCTCTCTCTTTCTATGGTCTCTCTCTGGTCTCTCTCTCTCTCTTTCTCTGGTCTCTCTCTCTGGTCTCTCTCTGGTCTCTCTCTCTCTCTTTCTCTGGTCTCTCTCTCTGGTCTCTCACTGGTCTCTCTCTCTGATCTCTCATGGTATCTCTCTCTGGTCTCTCTCTCTCTCTTTCTCTGGTCTCTTTCTATGGTCTCTCTCTGGTCTCTCTCTCTCTTTCTCTGGTCTCTCTCTCTGGTCTCTCTCTGGTCTCTCTCTCTCTCTTTCTCTGGTCTCTCTCTCTGGTCTCTCACTGGTCTCTCTCTCTGATCTCTCATGGTCTCTCTCTCTGGTCTCTTTCTATGGTCTCTCACTGGTCTCTCTCTCTCTGGTCTCTCACTGGTCTCTCTCTATCTTGTCTCTCTCTCTCTGGTCTTTCTCTCTCTTTCTCTGGTCTATCTCTCTCTCTCTGGTCTCTCTCTTTCTCTGGTCTCTCTCTCTCTGGTCTCTCTCTCTGGTCTCTCTTTCTTTGGTCTCTCTCTCTCTGGTCTCTCTCTTTCTCTGGTCTCTCTTTCTCTGGTCTATCTGGTCTCTCTCACTGATTATATATTTTTTTGCATGATTTTGGTTTTGATGATTTTTTAAAACATTAAATGCACTATGCATTATGTGGGTTGAATGCTGTTACAACACAGAATAAAACATTTAAGTCCCATGATGGTGTGACGGACCATGTGTGAATAACCATCAGTTATTCACAGTACTTTACTTTAATCAAATATTTCAGTTGTTGTGTATATTACATTTGTGTTACTTGATTACTTGATTATTTCATTCCAAGTCATCATCTCATCGCTATAGAGCTGCTTCCTAAGCTGTTGGACAAAAATCCCAATTTTAGTAGTTCTTCAAAGTAAATAAGGCATACTTTTATGTCTGCTGAATACCAATACCTTGCGAAGCAACTGTTCTGTATCCCCTCTTGATCGCGCATTCTTCGTTCTCTTACATAGTAGGCGTGAAATAAACACAGACTGGACAAGTAGCTGCTGCGCTATGGATTGTGGTCATTGCAGTTAAAAATCATGTTTTCTGCGCTAAACTATGTATAACATTGGCCTGTTGGAAACTACAACTCCCTACTACATTGCACAGTTCGGGCATGATCTGATTTATCTCTAGAGAAACAACAACTCAAAAAACGGAACAAAATGGAATCCAATAAAATGTAACAGACATCAGTCAATTAGTTTTCTAAAAAACTAAAAATAACCAACATTTTGGTTAATCGCTCAGAACTACTCTCTGGACTCTCTTTCTCTAGTATAGTTGCTATACAGTGGTTCCACTACATCCACTGCTCTCTCTCTCTCAGGTGACCCTAGACTGAGGTGAAGCATGCAGGCCCAGGCATTGATCCTGCGATGCGAGTGAGAGGCCCAGCGCGATGCCCAATCGCCTCCCTGAACTACACCCCAGCCTGGGTACCAGCCAGCCAAGAGCCCCAGCCCAGCCACCCCAGCCTGGGTACCAGCCAGCCAAGAGCCCCAGCCCAGCCACCCCAGCTCCGCTCTGCTCTCCTCCGAGTGGTGAGGAATGTTTATTTTCCCTGGTAAATCTCTCTAATACCACCACTGCACATTTTATTAGAAGAGGCTCGCTGCGATGATTCCCCTGTGAGCCCCTAGTGTCGTGCTAAAGCCACATGTCTGCTGGGTGTTCATACAGTAAGTGTTTGTGTATGTAGTCAAACCAGGGGGACAAGACCCCCCCTCCTTCTCTGTCCCTCCCTCACATCCCCTCCCTCATCCCCAGATGTATTTTTCCTCTGACTAGATGGAAGATATTTACATTGGCAGCAGCTGTTGTCATAGGATCTTCAGTTTATTTTCCCGCCAGCAGGTTCCTCTACAGTTAGTTCTCTATGACACCCCCCCCATTATCAAGACTGTGCATCATGTACTGTAATCTGTAGGACTTTTTAAACATGTTTAAAGAACCTAGTCAGTTCTTTCAGATCAGTGCAATAAAGGAGAAGTGAGGAGACAGATTGTTTAGACAACTGAAAAAGCTTATCCTCGTCCCCTCAGTTTGGTGATGTACATGTATGTGTTCTGCTGAGTGCCGCAAGTTTGGCCCACCATCCGGCTGTGTAACAGCATAATATCCCCCCCTGGTTTGGCCCACCATCCGGCTGTGTAACAGCATAATATCCCCCCCTGGTTTGGCCCAATATCATGCTGTGTAACAGCATAATATTCCCCCTTGGTTTGGCCCACCATCAGGCTGTGTAACAGCATAATATTCCCCCTTGGTTTGGCCCACCATCCGGCTGTGTAACAGCATAATATCCCACCCTGGTTTGGCCCACCATCCGGCTGTGTAACAGCATAATATCCCCCCTGGTTTGGCCCACCATCCGGCTGTGTAACAGCATAATATTCCCCCTTGGTTTGGCCCACCATCAGGCTGTGTAACAGCATAATATTCCCCCTTGGTTTGGCCCACTATCACGCTGTGTAACAGCACATTATCCCCCCTTGGTTTGGCCCACCATCCGGCTGTGTAACAGCACATTATCCCCCCTTGGTTTGGCCCACTATGACGCTGTGTAACAGCATAATATCCCCCCTTGGTTTGGCCCACTATGACGCTGTGTAACAGCATAATATTCCCCCTTGGTTTGGCCCACTATGACGCTGTGTAACAGCATAATATTCCCCCTTGGTTTGGCCCACTATGACGCTGTGTAACAGCATAATATTCCCCCTTGGTTTGGCCCACTATGACGCTGTGTAACAGCATAATATTCCCCCTTGGTTTGGCCCACCATCCGGCTGTGTAACAGCATAATATCCCCCCCTGGTTTGGCCCACTATCATGCTGTGTAACAGCATAATATTCCCCCTTGGTTTGGCCCACCATCCGGCTGTGTAACAGCATAATATCCCTCCCCTGGTTTGGCCCACTATCATGCTGTGTAACAGCATAATATTCCCCCTTGGTTTGGCCCACTTTCACGCTGTGTAACAGAATATTATTCCCCCTTGGTTTGGCCCACTATCACGCTGTGTAACAGAATATTGATACGTGATACGCTGTGTGCTGTGTTTGCATTAGGCTGTGTCGTCGAAGCCTGCGGTTAGTTACTGACAGATGTACTGACAGATGTATTTATTTGCATGTTCATCCACCCAGGGGCCCATCTCTTCCCCTTTATCTATCAGAGATCACTCATAACATAACATGTCACGTGCAATATATTTACTTTAGGTTTACAAGGGGCTTTAGGGAACAAGGCCCAACTGGCCTCTGCCTGGTCTGCTGGAAGTGTCTGCTACTAGAGGGGGTAATTGGTCTTTGTTGGTTTAGCGGAGACTGTTCTTTCAGCCTGTGTGTCGGCCTGCCCGTCACATGAACGTGTCAGAGCACACATTGGCATGGACACGCATTTGGCACGGCAGTGAAGAAGAGAGTTTCGGCACGGCCCACACTATCCGGCCGAGCGACGGCAGGCTGGATCTGCCTGTGTTTGTTTTGTAGGCCTGTCAAAGCAGACTGCATGTAGACTACATGGCACCCATGTCTCAGTCAGTCACACAGTAGGTGGAGGAGAGGAGCAGAAAGCTACTGTCTGCGTCCCAAATGGCTCCCCAATACTGTATAGTGCACTACTTTTGACCAGGGCTCATAATGTGTTCTCAGAGAAAGCATTTCTACTTACTTAGCTACTCCCCTTCAACCTTAACAAAGGGACCCAAAAATGTTAAAGGATGCTCACACAAATTATTGTTCAGATTATTGACTGTTCTCATCAATTGTTTTACACAGTATACAATTGTCAACGTACAGAATACAGTACCATGCATGGAGACAGGGTTGCATGGTCTTTCCTGAGCAGTTAGCTCTGGTAGACTGAACTGGACAGCATCAGGGTGACATGTTTAGTGTAATTTAACCATGTTCCTGAGAAAAAGAGAGTGTCTGGTTTATAGATCTGCTTAATGGCAAGCTGTACAATTGACAGTAAATCCATACATTTAGCCCTATGGAGATACGAGGATACCAGACTGTCTTAAACCTTTACTCTCCTCACTGACACGGCCGAATTTTACATAAACACATTTCTCTCTTTTGTTAACGAATCAAAATCAAATCAAATCAAATGTATTCATATAGCCCTTCGTACATCAGCTGATATCTCAAAGTGCTGTACAGAACCCAGCCTAAAACCCCAAAGAGCAAGTAACGCAGGTGTAGAAGCAACGATCACTATTTTATAGTTCAACCTTTAACCTCTAAGCCCACTCTCTCATGTCTGCAGTACTAATAGGAATAACTGGGAGGGAAAATAACCAGCCATAATTTAACTTTGGGTTCACTGAGGACTCTGCCCTTGTGGTAGGTCCAATGAGTTTATTAGAGCATAAACTGATTTTGAAATATGCATATACATTTTATTTTATCAGAGCAAAGCTTCCAAAACAAACGTTGGGGTCTAGATGCATATGTATCGCCCTCTCTGCTGTTAAATGAGTCTCTTTATTCGCCAGGCTGTCTGCTGAGCCCCTGAGCCATTAGATGGCTGGCTGGGTCAATACAGAGGCTGTGTGTGTGGGGCAGCTAGCCTCGCTAACCGCACTAACAGAGAGCCACAGGTCCGAGAGTGCCCGGACGTTGACCACATCAAACCCAGCGTGGAGAAGGAGAAGGCCCAGTGCTGTGTTGTGTGAGTCGGTGTCTGTGGGTGTCTGAGCAAACAGCCTCCCCAAACAACTGTGGGCAGCCAGCAGCAGTGGCGGTCACAACGGGAGAGAGAAGTGGATGGAGGAATGGAGGGGGAAGGCAACAACATCTATGCCCCAAACTAGCCGCCCGTTCTCCACCCTCCCTCCCTCTTCATGTTTGATTATGTGATTTAGGGGTAATTTAAGGTTCATTTCAACGGCGGTCCTGTTTTCCTAGCGCGTGCGTGTGAGGATTGATGCGTAAGCGTCACGCAGGGTGGACCGGGAGTGTGACAGATGAGGTGGAAACACTGTTAGATGGCTCGCTCTCGCTCATTTTCCTTGGGTGGGTTGAGACAGGATGAAAGTGATATGGATACTACACCGGGAGTCTGTGCCTGGCAGGCAGCGACTGCATTTCTTTGATTGTCGAAAGGCATCGAAAGGCTTACTTTCATGGACAGTTTAGTTTAGTTTTCCACTCAGGACTATATTGCCCTTTCATACAGCTTACTGGAAGGTTCCTGGGTTCATTTAACTTAAGTTGAATCCAAAAGTCTTGGTCCAGGGACTTGCAGCAATGTTAGGCCGTACTTACTATCACTCTGCTCATACAGATATAGGATATTAATTTGAGTCAGTTTGCTACAGCAGGAAAATAAACAGGAAATGTGAATTATTATGTGAATTAATAGACATTTTTGTAGGGGTTGATACATTTTTGTGTAGGGGAAAATCAAGTCTGAAATGTCAAAGTGAAAATTACAAACTTCAGAAGCCTTTTTAAACCTCAAATACACTATACGTTTTAAATTGAAGGAAAGTTCTCCTGCAACAGGGTGATCAAATTAAGATCCTACATCTGTAGTTCTGGGTCCTATAACAATGCAATAACAGGCGAGTGAAACAGACTGGCAGCAAGGCTTTGGTCCCTCACCATATGTCTGACTTCTGTGAAAAGCAGGGTTGTTCTCTTCTGTCACACTGTCACTGAATGACCCCTGCCTGTATCTAGTCTCTGTCTTTGCCATTAGCTGTAGAGAGCAGAGCAGGAACCACAGATTTACAGTATACCTGCCATAACACTGACTGAGAAAGAGAAGAGACAGATATAGAAGCTCTGGCATCTGCTGCTGCCTGCAATATAGTACATCCACTGCCCCCCCCCCCCCCCCTCTCTCTCTCTCCATGGTTGCCCTTTTAAGGTTACTGCTATGAATTTACAGGATGTTACTGATAACAGTGTAACACACCTAAAACACCATATGACTGGCTGTGTGAATAAGAAGCCTGTGCTGGGAGAACAGTAGGGGTTTTTACGAGTCCCCAGCCTCAGGCCTTTCTGTGTTTATATAAGACCCCACGACTCTCACTTTGATGTGGGGAAGTCTTACACACAGAAAACCACAAGAAGAAAAGGCATCTATGAAAAGCACAGCACCACATCCACATACCTGGAGATCAGCACAAAGGGCGACAAGGCTGTTAGTATTTAGTAGTGTGGTATATGGATAACTAAGCTGTTAGTATTTAGTAGTGTGGTATATGGATAACTAAGCTGTTAGTATTTAGTAGTGTGGTATATGGATAACTAAGCTGTTAGTATTTAGTAGTGTGGTATATGGATAACTAAGCTGTTAGTATTTAGTAGTGTGGTATATGGATAACTAAGCTGTTAGTATTTAGTAGTGTGGTATATGGATAACTAAGCTGTTAGTATTTAGTAGTGTGGTATATGGATAACTAAGCTGTTAGTATTTAGTAGTGTGGTATATGGATAACTAAGCTGTTAGTATTTAGTAGTGTGGTATATGGATAACTAAGCTGTTAGTATTTAGTAGTGTGGTATATGGATAACTAAGCTGTTAGTATTTAGTAGTGTGGTATATGGATAACTAAGCTGTTAGTATTTAGTAGTGTGGTATATGGATAACTAAGCTGTTAGTATTTAGTAGTGTGGTATATGGATAACTAAGCTGTTAGTATTTAGTAGTGTGGTATATGGATAACTAAGCTGTTAGTATTTAGTAGTGTGGTATATGGATAACTAAGCTGTTAGTATTTAGTAGTGTGGTATATGAATAACTAAGCTGTTAGTATTTAGTAGTGTGGTATATGGATAACTAAGCTGTTAGTATTTAGTAGTGTGGTATATGGATAACTAAGCTGTTAGTATTTAGTAGTGTGGTATATGGATAACTAAGCTGTTAGTATTTAGTAGTGTGGTATATGGATAACTAAGCTGTTAGTATTTAGTAGTGTGGTATATGGATAACTAAGCTGTTAGTATTTAGTAGTGTGGTATATGGATAACTAAGCTGTTAGTATTTAGTAGTGTGGTATATGGATAACTAAGCTGTTAGTATTTAGTAGTGTGGTATATGGATAACTAAGCTGTTAGTATTTAGTAGTGTGGTATATGAATAACTAAGCTGTTAGTATTTAGTAGTGTGGTATATGGATAACTAAGCTGTTAGTATTTAGTAGTGTGGTATATGGATAACTAAGCTGTTAGTATTTAGTAGTGTGGTATATGGATAACTAAGCTGTTAGTATTTAGTAGTGTGGTATATGAATAACTAAGCTGTTAGTATTTAGTAGTGTGGTATATGGATAACTAAGCTGTTAGTATTTAGTAGTGTGGTATATGGATAACTAAGCTGTTAGTATTTAGTAGTGTGGTATATGGATAACTAAGCTGTTAGTATTTAGTAGTGTGGTATATGGATAACTAAGCTGTTAGTATTTAGTAGTGTGGTATATGGATAACTAAGCTGTTAGTATTTAGTAGTGTGGTATATGGATAACTAAGCTGTTAGTATTTAGTAGTGTGGTATATGGATAACTAAGCTGTTAGTATTTAGTAGTGTGGTATATGAATAACTAAGCTGTTAGTATTTAGTAGTGTGGTATATGGATAACTAAGCAATAAGGCATGGGGGGGGGGGGGGGGGGGGGGGGGGTGTGGTATATGGCCAATTTACCACAGCTAAGGGCTGTTTTTAAGCCCGACGCAATGTGGAGTGCCTGGACACAGCCCTTAGCCAAAAAATCAGAATTGAGCTCAGGTGCATGCTGTTTCCATTGATCATCCTTGAGATGTTTCTACAACTTGATTGGAGTCCACCTGTGGTACATTCAAGTGATTGGACATGATTTGGAAAGGCACACACCTGTCTATATAAGGTCCCACAGTTTGGAACCACCAAGACTGTTCCGGCCGTCCTGCCAAATTGAGCAATCGAGGGAGAAGGGCGTTGGTCAGGGAGGTGACCAAGAAAAAACAACGCATGAGAGGCTTCGGGACAAGTCTCTGAATGTCCTTGAGTGGCCCAGCCAGAGCCTGGACTTGAACCCGGTCTAACTTTGGAGAGACCTGAAAATAGCTGTGCAGCGACGCTCCCCATCCAATCTGACAGAGCTTGAGAGGATCTGTAGAGAAGAATAGGAGAAACTCACCAAATACAGGTGTGCCAAGCTTATAGTCATACCCAAGAAGACTCAACGCTGTAATCACTGTCAAAGGTGCTTCAACAATGTACAGAGTAAAGGGTCTGAATATTTATGTAAATGTGTTATCATATTTTTAATACATTTGCAAAAATGTCTAAAAACCTGTTTTGGTTTGTCATTATGGGGAATTGTGTGTAGACTTATGAAAAAAATGTAATCTGTTTTAGAATAAAGCTGTAACATAACAACATGTAGGAAAAGTCAAGGGGTCTGAATACGTTCCCGAATGCACTGGTAACAGTATCACAAACCCCAGAGGAGCCTTATTGCTATTATAAACTGGTTACCAATGTAATTAGAGCAGTAAAAATAAATGTTTTGTCATACCCGTAGAATACAGTCTGATATACCACGGCGTTCAGCCAATCAGCATTTAGGGCTCAAACCACCCAGTTTATAAGATGCTCCTGAGTGGCACAGTGGTCTAAGGCACTGCATCTCAGTGCTAGAGTCATCACTACAGACCCTGGTTCAATTTCAGGCTGTTTCACAACAGGCCGTGATCGGGAGTCCCATAGGGCGGCGCACAATTGGCCCAGCGTCGTCCGGGTTTGACTGGGGTAGGCCGTCATTGTAAATAAGAATTTGTTCTTAATTGACTTGCCTAGTTAAATAAAGGTAAAAAAAAAGGAATATATGATACAACTAGCAGTGAGGTGAGTAGAAACTATAACGTGTAGGAAACACTGGTCGTTTAGTGTCGCTTTAGACATGTGAGACCAGGTGAAGAATTTAGCTCATTAAGGTTGGTGAGGTGATTGGTATAGTCAGGTTTACGGTGTCTGGTTGGGAAAGAATTCTGCAGTGGTTGTTGCACTCCAGGACCAGGGTTTCTTACCCCTGTTCTAGAGAATTGGGTGTCATTTGCAATACAACCCTGGTGGGTGTGCTTTAGGATTTCAGGGTGACTCACCATCCACAGGGCCGATGTAGTCGGGCAGGTGTGCTGCTGCGGCTGCTGCTGCCGCGGCCGCCCCGGTCTGCAAGAGGAGGTCTCCGTAGGTGCTTCTGCCACTGGCCATGAGGTGGTAGTACTGTGTAGGGTTGGCCCCTGGAGGGGGAGGGGGCAGGCTGAACAGACCACGCTCCTTCAGGTGCTCATGGGTCACTGTAGGACAGAGAGAGGGAGAGAGGGGTGAGATGAGAGGCACCTGTTAACTAACCAACAATTGACACAGGGAAGACTGGCACAGGAACAGACTGACAGCGAGAGAGGTAAAGATAGACAAAGAGAGACAGAGAGAGAGAGAGAGAGCGAGAGAGAGGAAATGAGAGGACGTAGAGGGACAGACAGACAGAGACAAAAAAAGAGTGAGTAGGCAAAGAGACAGACAGACACAGAGTGTGTGCATTGCTTCACAGGTTTGAAGATCTTTGCTACAGCAGATGACTGGAGGCAAAAAGGCTTTTGGTAAGCGATGGGTGAAGTCTGAGGTTTGATGGGGTGTGTGAATGACCCTGGGGAGTAAAGGAAGAAGACAAAGAAGGAGAAAAAGAAAGAAGGGATAACACATTCCTGCTTTTCTCATGTCTCATACATAAATTAACCGTGACAGACTATCTGCACACACACACACGCACGCGCGCACGCACACACACACACACACACACACACACAAAGCCATAAATGCTATCCATAGTGAGTAGCAGGGAAACCCTTTTGCACCACAGTAATATTGATGTAAAACATGTTAACACCTGCACACAGTAAACCCACATGTAAAAGTGTCACAAGCTATAAGAGTGAGAGATGGATTTGTTTTTTCTTCCTTTCCTTTCATTCACAGCCAGCCACTGTGGGCTAAAGCCATTACTGTGGCCTCCTCCCCCTGTTTCCTGCTCTCCGTTTGTCCCTGTGGATATGTCAGGGGCTAATGTCTCAAATCATCAAATCAAATTTTATTGGTCACATATAGGCTGTGGCAGTCACGAAATTTCGTCAGCCGGTGATTGTCAAGCAAATAACTGTCAGGTAATTGACAGTTTATTAACCTAAACACATTTAGCATCTCCTGGCTTCCACACATAGCCTACAAGACACTGATGCAGACCTTTGGAACATTCACATTTTAAAAAGTTAAATAAATTCAGGTAATAAAGCCTACACCTTCACAATACATCCATTATTTATTTTAGACAGGTCTAAAGAAACATGATATGAACAAAATGTATTCCATTTCAGAAGAAAAGAAAAGCCTACTCTGAGTTGTCCTTATGTTAGGTCCTAATCTGGCTATGCCAGATGGCTGTGGGCTACACTAGTTCATTTAGCAGACAAGATTTGCTTAGAATTCCATGGCATTATTTTATAGTATAAAGAATTCAACTGAACAAAGCTGAAAAAAATATAAATGTTTTCTCCAGACGATTTGAGGGAGTGTGCACATGTGGCTATTCTGTGTTGAGCGGTTAAAACTTCTTCGGGATCGGTGTCCCTTCCACGGGACAGTTGAGCTAATGTAGGCTAATGTGATTAGCATGAGGTTGTAAGTAACAAGAACATTTCCCAGGACATAGACATATCTGATTTTGGCAGAAAGCTTAAATTATTGTTAATCTAACTGCACTGTCCAATTTACAATAGCAGTGAAAGAATACCATGCTATTGTTTGAGGAGAGTGCACAATTTTGAACATGAAAAGTTATTAATAAACAAATTAGGCACATTTGGGCCATCTTGACACAAAATCTTGAACAGAAATGCAATGGTTCATTGGATCAGTCTACAACTTTGGACATACACTGATGCCATCTAGTGGCCAAAATCTAAATTGCACCTGAGCTGGAATAATAAATTATGGCCTTTCTATTGCATTTCAAAAATGATGGTACAAAAAAAATACAAAAGGATGTTTTTTTTTCTTTATATTATCTTTTACCAGATCTATTGTGTTATATTCTACTACGTTCCTTTCACATTTCCATAAACTTCAAAGTGTTTCCTTTCAAATGGTACCAACAATATGCATATCCTTGCTTCAGCTACAGGCAGTAAGATTTGGAAATGTCATTTTAGGCGAAAATTGAAAAAAAGGGGCTAATCCTTTTAACAAAGAAATACAGTAGGTATTCCTATATGCTTAATTTAGAGTTATTAATGTAACTTTAGTTGTTCTACAAACGTTGGGCTATATGTTTGGATTTTTAATACATTGTAAGGCTGCATGATGAGACTAAAGATGATTTGAAAAATAATCGCTTGAAAGGCTCGAGCTCTGTTTTTTTTTTTCTGCAGGCTTTACACACTTCAATAGTCTCTCGTTCACAATTTGACAAGCACTTGATAATGCCTCGAATTTCACCGCAGTATCACCCTTGTGGCCGGAATGCACCCTAAAAAAACATGCCTTTTGCGGCCCAGAGACCTTCTCCCTGAGTGCTATTCTATTCTGTGCAATAAATACTGCAAATATTCCAAACATAGTCAGGGAAAGTTGTGGGGTGCGATAGATCCCAAATGAATACAACCACTAGCATCCCCCATTTGTTTACGCAATATGGCTGATACAACAGGTCAGAACGTTCAACTTAAAATGTTGGTAAACTATTAGGCTATTTCTTCACATTATAGGCGCATTATAGCACATGGTACTAGGCTATAAGCGCAAATGTTCTATTAGCAGGAAAACACCATTATCAAAAGTGACCACAAATGTGATTATGCATGTAATGCTTTTATTATAAAGGTGCATTTTTATGGTGAAAATGTTCTTCCCCAAAGTTGAAGCTCATGTGCTGTTTACGTATGCCAGTTAGGCTCTAACCCTTCATTTTAAGAAGCTATTTAGTTATGATACAAACCTTATCAAAACATATAGTCCTATGGGCTAGGCTACATGAGGTGTGCGACTATGATTAGAAAAAGTCACAAAATAAAAGCAGTTTCTTAAGTTGGGCATCATTCACAAGTGATCATATATAATATTGTGATAGGCTAATCTTTCAAAAACAAGGACATTTCTAAGTGACCCCAAACTTTTGAACGGTAGTGTATTTAGCAGAAGTTATTGCGGATACAGTGAAATGCTTGTGTTCTTTGCTCCAACAGTGCAGTAATATCTAACAATACACAACAATACACACAATACTCTACTGTTAGAAAAAGGAGGAAGAAAGGAGAGGGAGTGGAGGGATAGTTTGAGCTCCCTCAAAGGGTTTAATGTCTCTACTGTTAGTTAGTGAAACTGTGGAGAAAAGAGAGAGGGGGGAGGTTTAAGCTCCCTCAAAGGGTTTAATGTCTCTACTGTTAGTTAGTGAAACTGTGAAGAAAATGAGAGAGGGGGAGGTTTGAGCTCCCTCAAAGGGCTTAATGTCTCTACTGTTAGTTAGTGAAACTGTGGAGAAAAGAGAGAGGGGGGAGGTTTGAGCTCCCTCAAAGGGCTTAATGTCTCTACCGTTAGTTAGTGAAACTGTGGAGAAAAGAGAGAGGGGGAGGTTTGAGCTCCCTCAAAGGGTTTAATGTCTCTACTGTTAGTTAGTGAAACTGTGGAGAAAAGAGAGAGGGGGAGGTTTGAGCTCCCTCAAAGGGTTTAATGTCTCTACTGTTAGTTAGTGAAACTGTGGAGAAAAGAGAGAGGGGGGAGGTTTGAGCTCCCTCAAAGGGCTTAATGTCTCTACTGTTAGTTAGTGAAACTGTGGAGAAAAGAGAGAGGGGGGAGGTTTGAGCTCCCTCAAAGGGTTTAATGTCTCTACTGTTAGTTAGTGAAACTGTGGAGAAAAGAGAGAGGGGGAGGTTTGAGCTCCCTCAAAGGGTTTAATGTCTCTACTGTTAGTTAGTGAAACTATGGAGAAAAGAGAGAGGGGGGAGGTTTGAGCTCCCTCAAAGGGCTTAATGTCTCTACTGTTAGTTAGTGAAACTGTGGAGAAAAGAGAGAGGGGGGAGGTTTGAGCTCCCTCAAAGGGCTTAATGTCTCTACTGTTAGTTAGTGAAACTGTGGAGAAAAGAGAGAGGGGGAGGTTTGAGCTCCCTCAAAGGGCTTAATGTCTCTACTGTTAGTTAGTGAAACTGTGGAGAAAAGAGAGAGGGGGGAGGTTTGAGCTCCCTCAAAGGGCTTAATGTCTCTACTGTTAGTTAGTGAAACTGTGGAGAAAAGAGAGAGGGGGAGGTTTGAGCTCCCTCAAAGGGCTTAATGTCTCTACTGTTAGTTAGTGAAACTGTGGAGAAAAGAGAGAAGAGGAGGTTTGAGCTCCCTCAAAGGGCTTAATGTCTCTACTGTTAGTTAGTGAAACTGTGGAGAAAAGAGAGGGAGTGGAGGGATAGTTTGAGCTCCCTCAAAGGGCTTAATGTCTCTACTGTTAGTTAGTGAAACTGTGGAGAAAAGAGAGAGGGGGGAGGTTTGAGCTCCCTCAAAGGGCTTAATGTCTCTACTGTTAGTTAGTGAAACTGTGGAGAAAAGAGAGAGGGGGAGGTTTGAGCTCCCTCAAATGGCTTAATGTCTCTACTGTTAGTTAGTGAAACTGTGGAGAAAAGAGAGAGGGGGAGGTTTGAGCTCCCTCAAAGGGCTTAATGTCTCTACTGTTAGTTAGTGAAACTGTGGAGAAAAGAGAGAGGGGGAGGTTTGAGCTCCCTCAAAGGGCTTAATGTCTCTACTGTTAGTTAGTGAAACTGTGGAGAAAAGAGAGAGGGGGGAGGTTTGAGCTCCCTCAAAGGGCTTAATGTCTCTACTGTTAGTTAGTGAAACTGTGGAGAAAAGAGAGAGGGGGAGGTTTGAGCTCCCTCAAAGGGCTTAACGTCTCTACTGTTAGTTAGTGAAACTGTGGAGAAAAGAGAGAGGGGGAGGTTTGAGCTCCCTCAAAGGGCTTAACGTCTCTACTGTTAGTTAGTGAAACTGTGGAGAAAAGGGGGGAGGTTTGAGCCCCTTTCCTCTGCGTTGCCAAAGCCACGGGCCACACCAAAACGGTCCTATCAGGACCAATAACATATTGATGTATAATTTACATGATATTCAGTCGAGTAGAAATAGGAAGGAGAATATTGAGATACTTTTAAAAACAAAGTCTGATATTATTTTTTGCATAATAATTTTGTCTGAAAGAGCTTATAGACATTGACACATTTTAAAATGTAATCTTGCTATATCAGAATGTGAACAACTCGTAAAAAGACTATGGGCAAAAAAAGCAACCCCAAAAAATAAAGAAATTAGAAAGGATGCAAACAAATGATTGTATTTCATGAAAAACAAAAGAAACAGAGAAATATATATATATATATTTTTTTTAAGTAAGAGAGAACAGGAGGCGCACAGAGAAGCTTCAGTTTCTCCTCAACCTGCCAGATCACATAAATCCACTTCCAGCTTTGTGTGGACTGGACAGACACTAAAGATGGTGGAGGGTAGTGTATAGGACAGACACTAAAGATGGTGGAGTGTAGTGGATAGGACAGACACTAAAGATGGTGGAGGGTAGTGTATAGGACAGACACTAAAGATGGTGGAGTGTAGTGGATAGGACAGACACACTAAAGATGGTGGAGGGTAGTGGATAGGACAGACACTAAAGATGGTGGAGGGTAGTGGATAGGACAGACACACTAAAGATGGTGGAGGGTAGTGGATAGGACAGACACACTAAAGATGGTGGAGGGTAGTGTATAGGACAGACACTAAAGATGGTGGAGTGTAGTGGATAGGACAGACACACTAAAGATGGTGGAGGGTAGTGGATAGGACAGACACTAAAGATGGTGGAGTGTAGTGGATAGGACAGACACACTAAAGATGGTGGAGGGTAGTGGATAGGACAGACACACTAAAGATGGTGGAGGGTAGTGGATAGGACAGACACTAAAGATGGTGGAGGGTAGTGGATAGGACAGACACACTAAAGATGGTGGAGTGTAGTGGATAGGACAGACACACTAAAGATGGTGGAGGGTAGTGGATAGGACAGACACTAAAGATGGTGGAGGGTAGTGGATAGGACAGACACACTAAATATGGTGGAGGGTAGTGGATAGGACAGACACTAAAGATGGTGGAGTGTAGTGGATAGGACAGACACACTAAAGATGGTGGAGGGTAGTGTATAGGACAGACACACTAAAGATGGTGGAGGGTAGTGGATAGGACAGACACACTAAAGATGGTGGAGGGTAGTGGATAGGACAGACACTAAAGATGGTGGAGTGTAGTGGATAGGACAGACACACTAAAGATGGTGGAGGGTAGTGTATAGGACAGACACACTAAAGATGGTGGAGGGTAGTGGATAGGACAGACACACTAAAGATGGTGGAGGGTAGTGGATAGGACAGACACACTAAAGATGGTGGAGGGTAGTGGATAGGACAGACACTAAAGATGGTGGAGGGTAGTGGATAGGACAGACACACTAAATATGGTGGAGGGTAGTGGATAGGACAGACACTAAATATGGTGGAGTGTAGTGGATAGGACAGACACACTAAAGATGGTGGAGGGTAGTGGATAGGACAGACACACTAAAGATGGTGGAGGGTAGTGGATAGGACAGACACTAAAGATGGTGGAGGGTAGTGGATATGACAGACACACTAAAGATGGTGGAGGGTAGTGGATAGGACAGACACTAAAGATGGTGGAGTGTAGTGGATAGGACAGACACTAAAGATGGTGGAGGGTAGTGGATAGGACAGACACACTAAAGATGGTGGAGTGTAGTGGATAGGACAGACACACTAAAGATGGTGGAGTGTAGTGGATAGGACAGACACTAAAGATGGTGGAGGGTAGTGGATAGGACAGACACACTAAAGATGGTGGAGGGTAGTGGATAGGACAGACACACTAAAGATGGTGGAGGGTAGTGGATAGGACAGACACTAAAGATGGTGGAGGGTAGTGGATAGGACAGACACACTAAAGATGGTGGAGTGTAGTGGATAGGACAGACACACTAAAGATGGTGGAGGGTAGTGGATAGGACAGACACACTAAAGATGGTGGAGGGTAGTGGATAGGACAGACACACTAAAGATGGTGGAGTGTAGTGGATAGGACAGACACTAAAGATGGTGGAGGGTAGTGGATAGGACAGACACACTAAAGATGGTGGAGTGTAGTGGATAGGACAGACACACTAAAGATGGTGGAGGGTAGTGGATAGGACAGACACTAAAGATGGTGGAGGGTAGTGGATAGGACAGACACACTAAAGATGGTGGAGTGTAGTGTATAGGACAGACACTAAAGATGGTGGAGGGTAGTGGATAGGACAGACACACTAAAGATGGTGGAGTGTAGTGGATAGGACGGACACACTAAAGATGGTGGAGGGTAGTGGATAGGACAGACACACTAAATATGGTGGAGTGTAGTGTATAGGACAGACACTAAAGATGGTGGAGGGTAGTGGATAGGACAGACACACTAAAGATGGTGGAGTGTAGTGGATAGGACAGACACACTAAAGATGGTGGAGGGTAGTGGATAGGACAGACACACTAAATATGGTGGAGTGTAGTGGATAGGACAGACACTAAAGATGGTGGAGTGTAGTGGATAGGACAGACACACTAAAGATGGTGGAGGGTAGTGGATAGGACAGACACTAAAGATGGTGGAGTGTAGTGGATAGGACAGACACACTAAAGATGGTGGAGTGTAGTGGATAGGACAGACACACTAAAGATGGTGGAGGGTAGTGGATAGGACAGACACACTAAAGATGGTGGGGGGTCGTGGATAACCTTTTATCCTCTCAGACGGCTCTATTGCGCTGCTTTTTAGCCTCTCAGGCGGCTCTCTCTAGTCTCTTCAACCTGTTGTCATAAGAGGTTTGTGAGGACAGGCCTGTCATCATAGGAACTCCGTACAGGGGAAGCAAATGGGCTTTGTTTGTCTTTGCTAATTTCCATGGTTTCCGATACCCAAACATTCGTTCACACACTTTAACACACATTTTATTGTGTGCATGTGTACACATACACTCTCTCACACACACTCAAGCACGCACACACGTACACACATGCAAACACACACTATATACATCATACACATCCCATTACATGAGAGGATGAAAGGAGAATGTTTTAATGTATCAGAGTGTATTAGGTGTTAGACTAATTATCACTAATTATCACAGTAATGTAGTGTGTAAACAACTTAACAACATATACCCAGGTGTGTTCTGGGAGATCTTGTGTGCAAGACGTGTGTCTTATATACTATTCTTATGTGCCTCAAACGCAGTCTGCTCCTCTCATCTCACCTTCATGCTGAAACAAATATGTTTGTAAATCAACCAACTATATTTCTGCCTTATCGTTAGCATTTGTATAAATATAATTTATAATCTGACAGATATGGGCTGTGATTTGACGTAGAAAATGTAGTTTTATCTGGACTTTTTACATTTTTCATTTGTTTTAATGCTCTCTTGTAGTAAGATCCCCTATAACTGCCAGGAGATTGCATGCGTGTCTGTGTGTGTGTGTGTCTCACCTTCTGCGGGGCTGAGTCCACGGGCAGCTGAGATCATGGATAGGGTAGGGCTGCTGTGCATGGAGCGGAGGTAGTGCTCCATGTGGTGGTTGATGTAGGGGTGAGGGGGGCTGAAGGGGGACTCCCCCGTCCCTGCTGCCTGAGGGGACAGACGGATCAGAGAGATGCAGTCTGAGATCACTGGGCTGCTGGCTAGGCCTTGAGGTCTGGCGAGAGAGAAAAGAGGTGGAGAATTAGTTAATGACAGAAATAGAGAGTGAAAGAGACCATTGACCATCGACAAGCACATTGTTGTTTAAAGTGAAGACCTTGAAAGAGTAATGCAAAACTGTGAAGTAAAACAGGATTTTTGTGAATTGTGGTTTATGTGTGGGTACCAGTCAGGTCTGTCCCTGAAACCAGTTCCTCTACTACTGTTCTTTCTCCCTATTCCCGATGTGTCACAGTGATCCCCTCTTTTACCGCTACTCAGAGTAAGGCTTCAGGCAGTGAAAAAGTTGAGACTGAGGGTCTTAGACTCCTATGAAAAAGCCTACTGTTTTGGTGGGCTCAGCCAAGGTGTCTCTCATATTGGTACTTAACGCTTTCACAAGACAACATATTCTCCGGATGTTACTATAAAACGGAGGCATCTCACCAGCCACCTTCAAGCTAGCATATTAATAAAACAAGATACAATGATTGAAGTGGAGTCAGAGGTAATATAGTCCCCAGGTCACCGTCAGTGGGATATATATTTGTCATTTGTTAACTAGCAAGTCTGCTTGTAGAAACACAGCCAGGTTGCTGTAACTCTTGATAGCCGCCCCCTGAAGCCAGAACTGAACACTGAATACAGTACAGTCTGTCTGCTGACTGCTGGCACAGTTCTTTGAACTGTCTTTGGCAAAGCTAGTTCTTTGTAGCGGCATGCTACTCTTCCTATGAATCTGGTTGTTGTGCCATTACATTTTCAAATGGGTCTAATTGAAACCATAATGTGTGGTGGGCCAGACAGTAGAGCACCTGGAAACAGGGAGTGACTGCCACTTCTCCGAGGAAGAAAGACTGCCGGACACCACTCAAGAGCTCTGTAGGCTACTGTACTTACATTCAGATGAAGAACTTGTTCAACTCTATCCTCTTGCAAAAACAACAGTGAAAGGTAGAAGCCTAGAGACTAGAGTGTATTTTGCTAGAAGCCAAAAGACACACATTTTGATGCTGCAATTCATCCACACCCTTCCACGGTCTGTCTGTTGTTATTGAGACATGCAGGCTGCTCCTCCTAACTGAGGAGTCGATGTGTCAGGAGTCGTTTTTAAACAAAGCAGTACCACGTCCTCACACTTCATTAGTCTGCAGTCACTTTCCAAGCAGGAGGAAATGACCACTAATGAGGTGGGGGAGAGTGGGAGAGGGTGGGACAGTGAGGTGGGGGAGGAGAGTGGGAGAGGGTGGGACAATGAGGTGGGGGAGGATAGGAGAGAGTGGGGGAGGGTGGGACAGTGAGGTGGGGGAGAGTGGGACAGTGAGGTGGGGGAGGATAGGAGAGAGTGGGAGAGGGTGGGACAGTGAGGTGGGGGAGGGTGGGACAGTGAGGTGGGGGAGGATAGGAGAGAGTGGGAGAGGGTGGGACAGTGAGGTGGGGGAGGAGAGTGGGAGAGGGTGGGACAATGAGGTGGGGGAGGATAGGAGAGAGTGGGAGAGGGTGGGACAGTGAGGTGGGAGAGAGTGGGACAATGAGGTGGGGGAGGGTGGGACAGTGATGTGGGGGAGGATAGGAGAGAGTGGGAGAGGGTGGGACAGTGAGGTGGGGGAGGAGAGTGGGAGAGGGTGGGACAGTGAGGTGGGGGAGGATAGGAGAGAGTGGGAGAGGGTGGGACAGTGAGGTGGGGGAGGATAGGAGAGAGTGGGAGAGGGTGGGACAGTGAGGTGGGGGAGGAGAGTGGGAGAGGGTGGGACAGTGAGGTGGGGGAGGATAGGAGAGAGTGGGAGAGGGTGGGACAGTGAGGTGGGGGAGGGTGGGACAGTGAGGTGGGGGAGGATAGGAGAGAGTGGGAGAGGGTGGGGCAGTGAGGTGGGGGAGGATAGGGGAGAGTGGGAGAGGGTGGGACAGTGAGGTGGGGGAGGATAGGAGAGAGTGGGAGAGGGTGGGACAGTGAGGTGGGGGTGAGTGGGACAGTGAGGTGGGGGAGGAGAGTGGGAGAGGGTGGGACAGTGAGGTGGGGGAGGATAGGAGAGAGTGGGAGAGGGTGGGACAGTGAGGTGGGGGAGGATAGTGGGGATGGTAGGGTTGGGGGCTCAGAGTACCAGACTTGAGTCTGCTCAACTGATGAGTTGCAGGGCAGGCAGGCAACATACAAAAAACTACCAAAATCTCTGGCTTTGAAAAATCATAAATAAGCTAGTATACACAAAGATGTTTTAACATCCATTAGTTATAATGATAATAATTCATATTAGATACAACTAGGACTTTGGATTTAAAACACATAGTTCTGTATCTCAAGGATAGTAAATTCTGATATGTGCCAAGAGCACGAGGTAAAAAACGGTTAAAATACTGATAAGGTTTCTTTCTGTAAAATCTGTGGATTTGGGTATAATCTCTAAATCACTGAAATCCACAGGGATGACAGGCTGTCTGAGGCTGGTTTCAGGTCTGAAAGTTGGGTCTGAGGTGTTAGCGTTCTTGGAAAGGCCTGGATTCACCTCAGTCTCTCATTTATACCCCTCTGTATTGGAGCCAACCTGCCCCAACCCAACACAGGCCTTGTTGCTTCCTCTGTTTCCAGTAAACGCCTACAGACAACCAGCCTTGTCTGACGGCCAACTTTCTGCCGTCAACCCCTTCCAATGGACGGCCCATAAAGAGGTTTCTGTTCTGTTCTGGGGGAACTGAGAAGAAACAGACGCCGATTCCCTCCCCTTGGTGCGTCCACACACAGCACAGAGTTAGAGAGAGCCCTGCGCGAGTTCCAGAGATTAGCGTCCGGCTTTTGACGAGACCGCACGAGACCGCTCTTATCTGTTTGGGTAATTTTTTATGGACCGTACTGGTTGGTCACCGTCCTTCATGTTTAGCCCCAGTGTTCCCTGTTACCACTGTGCTGTGGGGAGAATGTCATTTGGTGGAGCGGTGGGATCTGGGATCTGTGGTGTGATGACTCCAAAGAGCATTTAGAGCTGACAGACTCTCCTGTGGTCCTGACCTCAGCCACAGAAGATCAACACACAGAGTACACAAGTGGAGGCTGTGAATGCTAATTGAAACTGTGAAATTGAAATTGTTAAGTTTGTTTAGGCTGTGAATGCTCTCCCTTATGGAAGTGCAAAAATGGTGAACCACAACTAACCTGACTGGTTCAAAATGAATTGGGGAGCCCTGGCTCCCAGACTCAAATTATTTATTTTATCAGAGCTCAAATGGAAACATGACATATAATGGACACATGTATATTTCTTAAAGTCCTTCAATTCCTTTGTTTCAATGGGAAACATTTCAGATAAAAAACATTTTGTATGGGTTTCTCTGAGCTTCAAAATACCCCAGTAACACAATGCACATCGTCTCAATCAACAACATATTATTTGTCTGTCACAGTATGATACTAGAACACGTTAACACATATAGGACATAAATAATGCAAACTCCCATGTGGGTGTTTGAGTCCGTGATAGTAAGGTGAAATGTACTACCTCGGCCTGTCAGGGGACAACAAAAAGGAGACCTCTCTGACAGCTACTAAAGTCTTGTTAAAAGACCGTCTTTCTGACAAGATGTTACCTGAACTGCTTTTCCACAGACATGGCTTAGTTACAGCAGATAAATTACATTAAAAAAAATGATTACCAGTATAATTTTTTGTATTATGTCCCTTGATGATGTGAGGCCTGAGGCAAATGCCTCTTCTGCCTAATGATAAGTTCACCACAGATGAGTAGAAGGGGGAGAGAATGATTCAAGAAAGTGAGGACACACAAACTACATTACATTTCCAATTCAGGTATTAGTTGTTTGCTTCACTAGATGATTACAAGCTTGTAGCTAGCTACACTGTTATCCCATTGTTGGATTCCTAGTGTGAGAAAAAGTGTATTTGGACAAGGGATTGCTTGTTTTAGCTTCAAAAGCCTATGAGTAAGTGCATACCTTTGTGTATGCACGTCAACTACATGGGAAAGGGGAGGGGGCACATTTCTGTGCGGTCCTTTTGGTGTGGGGCAGAGCAGTAGACGGACAGAGGCTGGTTAGGGCCACCTGTACCTATTCAATACCTCTTCTTAAGTACTCTTAGTTATTTTCTTTAACTCCAGGGATGGGGAACAGGTTGTAAAGGAAGCCTTTGTCTGGACTGACAGACAGACAGACAGACAGACAGACAGACAGACAGACAGACAGACAGACAGAAGCCTTTACCTCTCTTTCTCAACACTTGAATTCAGGCATCCTGTTTCAGTGGATCTCTCTACTCTCTCTGCCTGGCTGGCTGGAATCGCCAATAAGTTAGTATTTGCCTCTCTGGCATGTTGTTCCCTACTGGCTCAGCAGACAAATTACGACGTGAGACACTCGTCTGTACACCTGGGAAGGTGCTCCCATTGAGATAAATCACTGTATCTGCATCTCAAATGGCACCCTATTTCCTATATGCACTATTTTGACCAGGGTCCATAGGGCTTTGGTCAAAAGTATTGTACTATAAAGGGAATCGGGCGCCATTTGGGACGCAGGCCATGTTACCCCACAGGGGCTGGGGCTGCAGTGAGATCCTACTGTAGTTGTGTTTGGGACCCTTCATCAGGATGCTGAGGATTTGGCCTCAAACTTTGAAAGATATATTATTCTTTCTGTATAGCAGACAACGGGATGAGGATGACCTAGAAACATAGGACAGTAGCTAGTATGCAAAGACACACATATTTTATTCTGATTCAACTTGGTGACTTCCGCAGTCCTTCAAACCAAGTGCAAATTATTTAAAGGGCATCAGATAAATCTTGACATTTTTAAGCCGTTCAGCCTTTAATTTGACTGATGGCTGCCTCTGTCCTTTCATGAATTCATTCCTTACAATAATTCACAGGAGCTGTTAAATCCTCCCATAACCAGAGTGAAGACTTGAACCAACAAAATGCACCCAATCAGCACGCTTGGGAACAACCCCATCTTTCCACAATCAGCATGCTCAGGATCGGCCTCCCTTCTAACGCTAACCAATCAGCACACTCGGGAACAGCACGCTAACCAAACAAAGAAAAAAACAAATGGCTGATCTGTAAAATCCATTTAATCAACACATTCCAAGCCCAGACTGATTGCCTGGTAAACTGGACCACATCTGTTTGTGTAAAAGGGTGGTGCAGGCTACAGCTCCATAGCTCCACCACACAAAACCTTGGGGCAGAATCCTCCTCAGCTCAATGCTGCAATTTACTGTCTCACTCTATCAAAAATAATAAATAGCAGTCCTGCTGGTCTGGAATGAGTGGGGATCTGTTTTTATTTTCCTCTTGTTGTGTTGTCGTTGAGGTTCTGGGAACAGAAGGCTGGATTTTAGATACTAATTAGTAACCCCTTCTAACAGACTTGTCTTCCCTCTTACCAGACTTGTGGGTTCACACAGAGGATGCCCATTTCCACATTGCCATAATCCGCTGTACACTGCACATTATAAGCACTATCTCAAAACAAAATGCTGTACTTTAGCACTGTCTCAGAGCAAGCGAGTCATTAACCGAATGGGAACAGTCATATAAACTCAGCAAAAAAAGAAACATCCCTTTTTCAGGACCCTGTCTTTCAAAAATAATTTGTAAAACTCCAAATAACTTCACAGATCTTTATTGTAAAGGGTTTAAACACTGTTTCCCATGCTTGATCAATGAACATGCATTTCCCATGCAATTAATGAACATGCACCTGTGGAACGGTCGTTAAGACACTAACAGCGTACAGACGGTAGGCAATTAAGGTCACAGTTATGAAAACCTAGGACACTAAAGAGGCCTTTCTACTGACTCTGATAAACACCAAAAGAAAGATGCCCAGGGTCCCTGCTCATCTGCGTGAACGTGCCTTAGGCATGCTGCAAGGAGGCATGAGGACTGCAGATGTGGCCAGGGCAATAAATTGTAATGTACGTACTATGAGACGCCTAAGACAGCACTACAGGGAGACAGGACGGACAGCTTATCATCCTCGCAGTGGCAGACCACGTGTAACAACACCTGCATAGGATCGGTACATCCGAACATCACACCTGCGGGACAGGTAAAGGATGGCAACAACAACTGCCCGAGATACACCAGGAATGCACAATCACTCCATCAGTGCTCACACTGTCCACAATAGGCTGAGAGAAGCTGGACTGGGGGCTTGTAGGCCTGTTGTAAGGCAGGTCCTCATCAGACATCACCGGCAACAACGTCGCCTATGGGCACAAACCCACTGTCACTGGACCAGACAGCACTGGCAAAAAGTGCTCTCATAGACAACAGATGGAAATTATAGGCAATTAGCAAGACACCCCCAATAAAGGAGTGGTTCTGCAGGTGGGGACCACAGGCCACTTCTCAGTTCCTATGCTTCCTGGCTGATGTTTTGGTCACTTTTGAATGCTGGCGGTGCTTTCACTCTAGTGGTAGCATGAGACGGAGTCTACAACCCACACAAGTGGCTCAGGTAGTGCAGCTCATCCCGGATGGGACATCAATGCGAGCTGTGGCAAGAAGGTATGCTGTGTCTGTCTTGAGCATGGAGGCGCTACCAGGAGACAGGCCAGTACATCAGGAGACGTGGAGGAGGCCATAGGAGGGCAAAAACCCAGCAGCAGGACCGCTACCTCCACCTTTGTGCAAGCAGGAGCAGGAGGAGCACTGCCAGAACCATGCAAAATTACCTCCAGCAGGCCATAAATGTACATGTGTCTGCTCAAACGGTTAGAAACAGACTCCATGAGGGTGGTATGAGGGCCCGACGTCCACAGTTGGGGGTTGTGCTTACAGCCCAACACCGTGTAGGACATTATTCATTTGCCAGAGAACACCAAGATTGGCAAATTCGCCACTGGCGCCCTGTGCTCTTCACAGATGAAAGCAGGTTCACACTGAGCACATGTGACAGACGTGACAGAGTCTGGAGACGCCGTGGAGAACGTTCTGCTGCCTGCAACATCCTCCAGCATGACCGGTTTGGCGGTGGGTCAGTCATGGTGTGGGGTGGCATTTCTTTGGGGGGCCGCACAGCACTCCAGGTGCTCGCCAGAGGTCGCCAGACTGCCATTAGGTACCGAGATGAGATCCTCAGACCCCTTGTGAGACCATATGCTGGTGCGGTTGGCCCTGGGTTCCTCCTAATGCAAGACAATGCTAGACCTCATGTGGCTGGAGTGTGTCAGCAGTTCCTGCAAGAGGAAGGCATTGATGCTATGGACTGGCCCGCCCGTTCCCCAGACCTGAATCCAATTGAGCACATCTGGGACATCATGTCTGGCTCCATCCACCAACGCCACTTTGCACCACAGACTTTCCAGGAGTTGGCGGAGGCTTTAGTCCAGGTCTGGGAGGAGATCCCTCAGGAGACCATCCGCCACCTCATCAGGAGCATGCCCAGGCGTTGTAGGGAGGTCATACAGGCAAGTGGAGGCCACACACTACTGAGCCTCATTTTGACTTGTTTTAAGGACATTACATCAAAGTTGGATCAGCCTGTAGTTGTCACGTTCTGACCTCTATTTCTGTTGTTTTGTATTTATTTAGTATGGTCAGGGCGTGAGTTGGGTGGGCAGTCTATGTTTGTTTTTCTATGTTTTGGGGCATTTCTATGTTTTCGGCCTAGTATGGTTCTCAATCAGAGGCAGGTGTCATTAGTTGTCTCTGATTGAGAATCATACTTAGGTAGCCTGGGTTTCACTGTGTGTTGGTGGGTGATTGTTCCTGTCACTGTGTTTGGTGTCACAGGATAGGACTGTTTTGCGGTTTCACATTTCTTGTTTTTGTTAGTTTGTTCATGTGTAGTGATTTATTAAAACATGAATAACCACCACGCTGCGCTTTGGTCCGCTTCTCTTCCTCCTACAGACGAACGCCCTTACAGAATCACCCACCCACCAAGGACCAAGCGGCGTGGTAAACAGAGGCTGCAGCAACAGCAGCAGCAGGAGAAGCGACTGGTGCAGCAGGAGCAACAGCAGCAGCAGCAAAGGCAGCAGCAGGAGGAGCAACAGCAGCAGCAGGAGAAGCGACTGGTGCAGCAGGAGCAACAGCGGCAGCAGCAAAGGCAGCAGCAGGAGGAGCAACAGCAGCAGCAGCAGAAGCAGCAGTGGGAGAGGCTGCACTACTTGGAGAGATGGACTTGGGAGGAGATTCTAGACGGGAAAGGACCCTGGGCAGAGCCAGGAGAATATTGCCGCCCCAAGGCCGAGCTGGAGGCAGCAAAAGCAGAGAGGCGGCATTATGAGGAACTAGCACGGCAGAGCGGATGGAAGCCCGAGAGTCACCCCCAAAAATTTCTTGGGGGGGGGCACAGGGGGAGTGTGGCAGAGTCAGGAGTCAGACCTGAGCCAACTCCCCCCGTTTATTGTGAGGAGCCAAGGAGGAGCTCAGAACCAGAGCTGGTGTTGGAGGTGAGCGAAGCAGAGACTGTGAAGGAGTTAATGGGGAAATTGGAGGAGAGTGATATGAGGGACTTGCTGGTTTGGTGCATGAGGCACGACATTCGCCCGACGGAGCGTGTCAGGGATTTAATGGCACCGGGGTCAGCTCTCCATACTCATCCTGAGGTGCGTGCGAGGGGTCTGGTGAAGACTGTGCCAGCCTCACGCACCAGGCCTCCTGTGCATCTCCCTAGCCTTGCACGTCCTGTGCCATCTCAGCACTACAGTGCTCCTAGCAGTGCTAACTGTGGCGGGCGTGGTGCTGGTCAGGCACCGTGTTATGCAGTTGTGCGCACGGTGTCCCCAGTACGCGTGCTTAGCCCAGTGCGCTACATCCCAGCTCCCCACATCTGCCGGGCTAGGGTGAAGATCCAGCCAGGGCGGTTGGTGCCAGCCCTGCCCTCAAGATCTCCAGTACGCCTTCACGGTCCGGTCTATCCGTCACCACCTCCACGCACCAGCCCTCCGGTGGCAGCCCCCCGTACCAGGCTGTCTCTCCGGCCCATCCTTACAGGGGCTTCCTCCTCTCCAGCGCTGCCGGAGCCTCCCACCTGTCCGGCGCCTCTGCCGGAACCTCTCGCCTGTCCGGCGCCGCTGACAGAGCCTCCCGCCTGTCCGGCGCGACCGGAGCCTCCCGCCTGTCCGGCGCCTCTGCCGGAGCCTCCCGCCTGTCCGGCGCCTCTGCCGGAGCCTCCCGCCTGTCCGGCGCCTCTGCCGGAGCCTCCCGCCTGTCCGGCGCCGCTGCCGGAGCCTCCCGCCTGTCCGGCGCCTCTGCCGGAGCCTCCCGCCTGTCCGGCGCCTCTGCCGGAGCCTCCCGCCTGTCCGGCGCCTCTGCCGGAGCCTCCCGCCTGTCCGGCGCCGCTGCCGGAGCCTCCCGCCTGTCCGGCGCCGCTGCCGGAGCCTCCCGCCTGTCCGGCGCCTCTGCCGGAGCCTCCCGCCTGTCCGGCGCCTCTGCCGGAGCCTCCCGCCTGTCCGGCGCCGCTGCCGGAGCCTCCCGCCTGTCCGGCGCCTCTGCCGGAGCCTCCCGCCTGTCCGGCGCCTCTGCCGGAGCCTCCCGCCTGTCCGGCGCCTCTGCCGGAGCCTCCCGCCTGTCCGGCGCCGCTGCCGGAGCCTCCCGCCTGTCCGGCGCCGCTGCCGGAGCCTCCCGCCTGTCCGGCGCCGCTGCCAGAGCCTCCCGCCTGTCCGGCGCCTCTGCCGGAGCCTCCCGCCTGTCCGGCGCCGCTGCCGGAGCCTCCCGCCTGTCCGGCGCCTCTGCCGGAGCCTCCCACCTGTCCGGCGCCTCTGCCGGAACCTCTCGCCTGTCCGGCGCCGCTGACAGAGCCTCCCGCCTGTCCGGCGCGACCGGAGCCTCCCGCCTGTCCGGCGCCTCTGCCGGAGCCTCCCGCCTGTCCGGCGCCGCTGCCGGAGCCTCCCGCCTGTCCGGCGCCTCTGCCGGAGCCTCCCGCCTGTCCGGCGCCTCTGCCGGAGCCTCCCGCCTGTCCGGCGCCGCTGCCGGAGCCTCCCGCCTGTCCGGCGCCGCTGCCGGAGCCTCCCGCCTGTCCGGCGCCTCTGCCGGAGCCTCCCGCCTGTCCGGCGCCTCTGCCGGAGCCTCCCGCCTGTCCGGCGCCGCTGCCGGAGCCTCCCGCCTGTCCGGCGCCTCTGCCGGAGCCTCCCGCCTGTCCGGCGCCTCTGCCGGAGCCTCCCGCCTGTCCGGCGCCTCTGCCGGAGCCTCCCGCCTGTCCGGTGCCGCTGCCGGAGCCTCCCGCCTGTCCGGCGCCGCTGCCGGAGCCTCCCGCCTGTCCGGCGCCGCTGCCAGAGCCTCCCGCCTGTCCGGCGCCGCTGCCGGAGTCTCCCGCCTCTCCGGCGCTACCAGGGCCTTCCTTTTCTCCAGCGTTGCCGGAGCTTCCCGTCTGCCCAGCGCCAGCTGAGCTTCCCGTCTGCCCAGCGCCAGCTGAGCTTCCCGTCTGCCCAGCGCCAGCTGAGCTTCCCGTCTGCCCAGCGCCAGCTGAGCTTCCCGTCTGCCCAGCGCCGCCAACGCCGCCCGTCTGCCCAGCGCCGCCAGCGCCGCCCGTCTGCCCAGCGCCGCCAGTGCCGCCCGTCAGCCAGGGGCCGCCAGTGCCGCCAGTCAGCCAGGGGCCGCCAGTGCCGCCAGTCAGCCAGGGGCCGCCAGTGCCGCCAGTCAGCCAGGGGCCGCCAGTGCCGCCAGTCAGCCAGGGGCCGCCAGTGCCGCCAGTCAGCCAGGGGCCGCCAGTGCCGCCAGTCAGCCAGGGGCCGCCAGTGCCGCCAGTCAGCCAGGGGCCGCCAGTGCCGCCAGTAAGCCAGGGGCCGCCAGTGCCGCCAGTCAGCCAGGGGCCGCAAGTAAGCCAGGGGCCGCCAGTGCCGTCAGTCAGCCAGGGGCCGCCCGAGCAGCTGCCCCTCTGTCCAGAGCAGCTGTCGCCCCTCTGTCCCAAGCTGCTGCCGCCCCTCTGTCCCGAGCAGCTGCCGCCCCTCTGTCCCGAGCTGCTATCGCCCCTCTGTCCCGAGCTGCTATCGCCCCTCTGTCCCGAGCTGCTATCGCCCCTCTGTCCCGAGCAGTTGTCCCTCTGTCCCGAGCAGTTGTCCCTCTGTCCCGAGCAGCTGCTTCACCTCTGTCCCGAGCTGCCCCTCTGTCCCGAGCAGCCCCTCTGTCCAGTGGGGTCATTGAGAGGGGTGGTCATGGTGAGTAAGCCAGGGAGGCGGACAATAAGGCGGACTAAGACAATGGTGAAGTGGGGTCCGCGTCCCGCGCCAGAGCCGCCACCGCGGACAGACGCCCACCCAGACCCTCCCCTATAGGTCAAGGTTTTGCGGCCGGAGTCCGCACCTTTGGGGGGGGGTACTGTCACGTTCTGACCTCTATTTCTGTTGTTTTGTATTTATTTAGTATGGTCAGGGCGTGAGTTGGGTGGGCAGTCTATGTTTGTTTTTCTATGTTTTGGGGCATTTCTATGTTTTCGGCCTAGTATGGTTCTCAATCAGAGGCAGGTGTCATTAGTTGTCTCTGATTGAGAATCATACTTAGGTAGCCTGGGTTTCACTGTGTGTTGGTGGGTGATTGTTCCTGTCACTGTGTTTGGTGTCACAGGATAGGACTGTTTTGCGGTTTCACATTTCTTGTTTTTGTTAGTTTGTTCATGTGTAGTGATTTATTAAAACATGAATAACCACCACGCTGCGCTTTGGTCCGCTTCTCTTCCTCCTACAGACGAACGCCCTTACAGTAGTGTGGTTTTCCACTTTAATTTTTAGTGTGAACTCCAAATCCAGACCTCCATGGTTTGATAAATTTGATTTCCATTGATCATTTTTGTGTGATTTTGTTGTTAGCACATTAAACTATGTAAAGAAAAAAGTATTTAATAAGAATATTTCATTCATTCAGATCTAGGATGTGTTATTTTAGTGTTCCCTTTATTTTTTTGAGCAGTGTATATAGATATCATACTACATACTACATATCATGTAGTAAGCAAAAAAGTGTTCATCCCAAACCATCTCATTTGGGTTGAGGTCGGGTGATTGTGGAGGCCAGGTCATCTGATGCAGCACTCCATCACTCTCCTTCTTGGCCAAAGTAGAGACGAACAAAGCCGGATGGGTGTAGACAAAAAAGATCTCTCCAGTAGGTTTACAAAAACATTCAAGGGCCATTTTATCAAAAGTGAGGTTACAAGTTTATCAACTTTCAAAGCAGAATTACTTTACCATTGTTCCTCAACTGTAGTGTATGATATACCATTTTCTATTTTTTTTGTTCCATGCAAACAGTGATGAAGGGTCTCAGTGTGGAGGCGTCATGCTCAGGCAGACAGGAAGCAGAACCCCTGACATACTGTAGCGCGGATAACAAAGCGACACAACACCGACATATGAAACCGCCACTTAATTTGCAGAGCAATGTTACGTAATTTGGGTGATTTTAGCACAGCCGGAGGAAGATTAGGGGCTTGATGAATTAGGGGAGCACTGTCTAGATCAAATCATGTTAATCATTGCAGTCGGAGTACAGACTCGGTTTTCATCCCCACTACTCCTTCCTGGTTTGTTTAGTGATGAATAGCTTTTCTGCTGCAGGAAAAAATTATTGTATCACCATCAACATCAGATATGTGAATATAAATGGAAGGACAAGTCCCACAAACCTATTGATTTGTTTTATCCATCTGTTCGTGTTTTTTAAGATAAGCAGAGGAGGGAGAGGAAGGCTGGCAATGTTAAGCAGAGGAGGGAGAGGAAGGCTGGCAATGTTAAGCAGAGGAGGGAGAGGAAGGCTGGCAATGTTAAGCAGAGGAGGGAGAGGAAGGCTGGCAATGTTAAGCAGAGGAGGGAGAGGAAGGCTGGCAATGTTAAGCAGACTAAACTTTTTCTGGGAGGGACAACAAATAAAAAGTTGTGGACTGGAAAGAAATGTCAGTGTGGTTGGAGACTGAAGGACAAAAATAAACACAATTGAGCCAAAGTTCTGTCTGTCTCTCTATCTTCCTCGCCTGCCTCCTTGCCTGCCTCCCTGCCTGTCTCCCTATTTGTCTGTCTGACAGATCCCTTTCTGTGAATCTCCTCTAATGTGAAGAGGATGTTTCCCTGGCAGTTTGCTCCCTAGTGTTGCAGCACACCATGCCAAAAGGACCACAGAGCTTTCCAAGTCCCACACCATGAAACGTAAGGAGGGGAGATGCTGTTGATTGTAAACTGGCTGGTACTTTCTTTTCTCTCTCAGTATCATCTGTCTCTGATATGGACCTGGCTTTCTCTCTCTCCATTTGGAAAGGCTTCTCTCTCTCTCAGGCTCGGATGAAAGCAGGGAAGGATGGAGGGATCACCGAGGGTGAATCACAACAGGGTGATGACTGACCTGCTCATTCACATTATTGTAAAGACTTCCACCGCAGTTGTTCCCTCTCCTTGTTCGGGCGGCGTTCGGCGGTCGACGTCACCGACTTTCTAGCTGCCACCGATCCATGTTTCACTTTTATTTTTGTTTTGTCTGTTTACACACCTGGTTCCCATCTCATAATTATGTTCCTTATTTAACCCTCTGGTTTCCCTTTCTGTTTGTGCGTGATTGTCTTTCGTGTGTTGGAGTTCTATCTGGTTTTGTCCTTGTTTGATAACGGGATTTTTGTTACGTTCTTGGATGGAGTAAATACAGTGGTTTATTTACTCTTACCTGTGTCCTGCACCTGACTCCTTCGCTATCTTCTAGATAGACTCTGACACAAGGGCCCAACGTTCCAGATAGATGCCATTGTCATGAACACTCCCATTCTGCCCTGCTCTGCAACACAAGTGGTGTGAATCTGAACTTAATAAGTTAGTCTTAATTACCCATGCATGGTGTGGAGGGGGTGTGGCTCGTAATGGTACCTCCCCTCATGGTGACGCATGTCGATCGGGATTGGTGTGTGAAACGTGGGGAAGAGATGGTGAGGACCTGTGAGAAGAAAAAGAGGGAGGAGAGATAAGAATGATATGGGCACTTCAATAAAGACTTTCAAGTGAAATATTTAAAAGGGTAAAAACCTAAAGCTACAATGCAGCAAACATGAACCACCTCAAAGAGCTGGATGAGCAGTTTCGTGTTAAATATTGGCCCTATCACTCAGGAAGAGGTCCTGAGGAATCCTACTACATCTCAAACAAGAGAGATGAGAAAGATCACATTGGGCCTTTGACAAAGACCTGCTGCGATCCTGCCCTTTGAACTTAGTGTATGTGTGTGTGTTCATGTGTGCGTGTGTGGTTTGTGTGTGTGCGTGTGTGTGTGTGTGGAGGTGCCCATTTGAAGGAGAGATACAGTCTGGACATAAACAAGGAACAACAGTCGTGAGAGGAAAACCTCTGACTCACACTACACTTGAGATGCTCACCTCACTTCACGTTACTGGCAGCAAGCAGCAGCTATAAGCAGCAGCTAAACCATTATTATCCTAGAAACTGGTATTGGTTATTATCCTGCAAACTAGTTGTGGTTATTATCCTACAAACTAGTAGTGTTCATTATCCTACAGACTAGTATTGGTTATTATCCTACGCGCTAGTAGTGGTTATTATCCTACAAACTAGTAGTGGTTATTATCCTACGAGCTAGTAGTGGTTATTATCCTGCAAACTAGTTGTGGTTATTATCCTACAAACTAGTAGTGTTCATTATCCTACAGACTAGTATTGGTTATTATCCTACGAGCTAGTAGTGGTTATTATCCTACAAACTAGTAGTGGTTATTATCCTACGAGCTAGTAGTGGTTATTATCCTACAAACTAGTAGTGGTTATTATCCTACAAACAAGCAGTGGTTATTATCCTACCAGCTAGTAGTGGTTATTATCCTACAAACAAGCAGTGGTTATTATCCTACAAACTAGTATTGGTTATTATCCTACGAGCTAGTAGTAGTTATTATCCTACAAACAAGCAGTGGTTATTATCCTACAAACTAGTAGTGGTTATTATCCTACAAACAAACAGTGGTTATTATCCTACAAACTAGTATTGGTTATTATCCTACGAGCTAGTAGTGGTTATTATCCTACAAACTAGTAGTGGTTATTATCCTACAAACAAGCAGTGGTTATTATCCTACAAGCTAGTAGTGGTTATTATCCTACAAGCTAGTAGTGGTTATTATCCTACAAACTAGCAGTGGTTATTATCCTACAAACTAGTAGTGGTTATTATCCTACAAACTAGCAGAGGTTATTATCCTACAAACTAGCAGTGGTTATTACTCTACAAACTAGCAGTGGTTATTACTCTACAAACTAGCAGTGGTTATTATCCTACAAACTAGCAGTGGTTATTACTCTACAAACTAGCAGTGGTTATTACTCTACAAACTAGCAGTGGTTATTATCCTACAAACTAGCAGTGGTTATTATCCTACAAACTAGCAGTGGTTATTACTGTACAAACTAGCAGTGGTTATTACTCTACAAACTAGCAGTGGTTATTATCCTACAAGCTAGTAGTGGTTATTATCCTACAAACTAGCAGCGGTTATTATCCTACAAGCTAGTAGTGGTTATTATCCTACAAACCAGCAGTGGTTATTACTCTACAAACTAGCAGTGGTTATTATCCTACAAACTAGCAGTGGTTATTATCCTACAAACTAGCAGTGGTTATTACTGTACAAACTAGCAGTGGTTATTACTCTACAAACTAGCAGTGGTTATTATCCTACAAGCTAGTAGTGGTTATTATCCTACAAACTAGCAGCGGTTATTATCCTACAAGCTAGTAGTGGTTATTATCCTACAAACCAGCAGTGGTTATTACTCTACAAACTAGCAGTGGTTATTATCCTACAAACTAGCAGTGGTTATTACTCTACAAACTGGCAGTGGTTATTACTCTACAAACTAGCAGTGGTTATTATCCTACAAACTAGCAGTGGTTATTATCCTACAAACTAGCAGTGGTTAATATCTTACAAACTAGCAGTGGTTATTATCCTACAAACTAGCAGTGGTTATTATCCTACAAACTAGCAGTGCCAAGGAAGGCATATGTTGACTTTCTCTAGCCCTTTCAAACGTCAGAAAACGAAGCATATTTCTAGTGATCAGGCTGAGCTAAGGATGCTGTGCTCCTGCTCCATCCTTACCTTCTTAGCATGGGGTGTAACTGTAATATTTACAATTCCCATAATACCCCAGTAATTGAAACCTTAAGTTACAGACAGTCTGGTCTGGGTACTTTGTGTCCATTAATAGCTCTCTATCTGTAATGGGGGCGAAACAGAGCTATTTCACCATGAGTGTGTTTTTTTATGTGAAATACTCAAAATGCACAAATCAACAATTTCCTGCCATAAAAAGGTTCATAGCTCGGGGAACGTCTTGTTAAAAACAACAGACCTTCATTAATTAGTGTGATGATTACAACCTCTCCCTCTAGCTCTCTGTATGAAGTTACAGTACAGCAGAAGTGCTCTGCTCCCATTAAACACTTTCTAAGTTAAAACCAGTTCCGTTTTTTCCTCCTTTAACATCATCCCCTTTTAAATGTATGCAGAATAAAATCAAAGCGTGGATATTCAGCACAACATCCCACCCCAACAATGGCACTGGTTTACGTAAGTAAAAGCATCTGAGTCTTTTGTACTGAATCCAAGCTAGTGTGTGTGTGCATTGCAGTGAGGAGAAGGAGAAAGAGAAGAAGGAGAAGGAGGAGGCCAGGTCAGCTCACTTGGGTTGGCTGGTTGATCTCTGGGATCTCTGTATTAAGATTCTTTGGGCAGCATCATGCGCTCCAGTGAGTCAGAGATGACCTGGGGGTCAGAGGTGGCACAGATCATTATCTCCTTCTGTGAGGGGGATAGGGGGAGGAAGGAAGTAGGGGAGTAGCCGATGTGTGTGTGTGTGATTTTAAGGAGAAGTTCTACCTGCATGAGTCCGCATTCCTGGGTCATCGCTAAAGCCACTGAAGCCCAACAGAGTCCCCAGTCACTTTGATTGACAGCCGCCACACTACAAAGCTCAGCCCATGATCAGAACACAAACTGAGGCAAAAGACAGCGATTGTTGTGGCCTTATTGCTCATCGGGGAGGAAAGGGACTAAGCCCACCACAGAGCGCCTCCGAGCGGTGGTGTTTAAAGACATGACGGGAAACTTCTGATGGCTCCTTCCTTGGCACCTCTCTGTTTGAGATGTACTTAGCGTCATTACTGCACAAAGACTCCTGAAGTCATGTCTAAGAAAACATGCCACTGTAACTCAACTCTGCCTGGAGGCCAAACAGGAACGTTTCAGTGTTTTTCTTTGCAAACACAAAGCAAGACATTACTGGAACTTAAACGTGATGGAACTCATTCTTGTCATGATTGTCTTTATTGTACAGTACACTTATTGGTGGGTTATTGTGACATTAAAATGCATGGTTTGAGGTATGCACTGTCCCAACAACTGTGATTGTTGTTAGAAATGATTGACTTACATAGAATTGTTTACAAGTGTTTATCATGACATCAAGTCAGTGTAACTGAAAATCCCTCCCTCGCGCTCCACCTCTCTAGAATCCTAGAGAACCTCAGTCTCTGTAATGTTCTACACCGTTCGATGTCTGCCAACGAGCCTCTCTTCCTTTTGTGTGCAAGAGAAGACACATTCTCAAGTCAACTTGTATGTTAGAGGCAACAAAGACGCTACAAAAAGCCCCCCTGTAAAAACTTAAATGGGGGGATTAGCGTTGAGAGAAGTTCCAACTTTTATCCAAATGTGTCTCCTGGCTCACAACAATGCCTGGTGCAAGGCAGGGAGAGTGGGCTGCTAAAGAAGGTAGAGTGGGGTGGAATGGGTCTGGGTCTGGGTCAAGGGGATGTCAGTGGTGCTCAGAGCATGCTGGAGTAGGCTTACCCTAACTTGAAAACAAGAAAGCAGACAGGCACAACTTTTATCTCACTAAATAAAATAAGGACCCCCATAGAGAGACGGGCTGTCCAGATCTGAAGGGAAAGGCTGAGCAGGCCTGTTCCATCACCAAGACAGCAGCA
The DNA here is from genome assembly GCF_013265735.2 of Oncorhynchus mykiss. NCBI lineage: Eukaryota > Metazoa > Chordata > Actinopteri > Salmoniformes > Salmonidae > Oncorhynchus > Oncorhynchus mykiss. Next base: position 35,995,063 of record NC_048586.1, on the reverse strand, counting down.
TAGTCTCCTGGGCCACAAGGACTACAAGAGGAAGGTACAGAGGGTAGCTACAGTGGGGCAAAAAAAGTATTTAGTCAGCCACCAATTGTGCAAGTTCTCCCACTTAAAAAGATGAGAGAGGCCTGTAATTTTCATCATAGGTACACTTCAACTATGACAGACAAAATGAGGGAAAACAAATCCAGAAAATCACATTGTAGGATTTTTAATGAATTTATTAGCAAATTATGGTGGAAAATAAGTATTTGGTCAATAACAAACGTTTATCTCAATACTTTGTTATATACCCTTTGTTGGCAATGACAGAGGTCAAACTTTTTCTGTAAGTCTTCACAAGGTTTTCACACACTGTTGCTGGTATTATTGGCCCATTCCTCCATGCAGATCTCCTCTAGAGCAGTGATGTTTTGGGGCTGTTACTGGGCAACACAGACTTTCAACTCCCTCCAAAGGTTTTCTATGGGGTTGAGATCTGGAGACTGGCTAGGCCACTCCAGGACCTTGAAATGCTTCTTACGAAGCCACTCCTTTGTTGCCTGGGCGGTGTGTTTGGGATAATTGTCATGCTGAAAGACCCAGCCACGTTTCATCTTCAATGCCCTTGCTGATGGAAGGAGGTTTTCACTCAAAATCTCACAATACATGGCCCCATTCATTCTTTCCTTTACACGGATCAGTCATCCTGGTCCCTTTGCAGAAAAACAGCCCCAAAGCATGATGTTTCCACCCACATGCTTCACAGTAGGTATGGTGTTCTTTGGATGCAACTCAGCATTCTTTGTCCTCCAAACACGACGAGTTGAGTTTTTACCAAAAAGTTCTGACCATATGACATTCTTCCAATCTTCTTCTGTATCATCCAAATGCTCTCTAGAAAACTTCAGACGGACCTGGACATGTACTGGCTTAAGCAGGGGGACACGTCTGGCACTGCAGGATTTGAGTCCTTGGCGGCGTAGTGTGTTACTGATGGTAGGCTTTGTTACTTTGGTCCCAGCTCTCTGCAGGTCATTCACTATGTCCCCCCGTGTGGTTCTGGGATTTTTGCTCACCGTTCTTGTGATCATTTTGACCCCACGGGGTGAGATCTTGCGTGGAGCCCCAGATCGAGGGAGATTATCAGTGGCCTTGTATGTCTTCCATTTCCTAATAATTGCTCTCGCAGTTGATTTCTTCAAACCAAGCTGCTTACCTATTGCAGATTCAGTCTTCCCAGCCTGGTGCAGGTCTACAATTTTGTTTCTGGTGTCCTTTGACAGCTCTTTGGTCTTGGCCATAGTGGAGTTTGGAGTGTGACTGTTTGAGGTTGTGGACCGGTGTCTTTTATACTGATAACAAGTTCAAACAGGTGCCATTAATACAGGTAACGAGTGGAGGACAGAGGAGCCTCTTAAAGAAGTAGGTAGGATTTCAGGTCTGTGAGAGCCAGAAATCTGGCTTGTTCGTAGGTGACCAAATACTTATTTTCCACCATAATTTGCAAATAAATGCATTAAAAATCCTACAATTTGATTTTCTGAAATTTTTCCCCCTCATTTTGTCTGTCATAGTTGAAGTGTACCTATGATGAAAATTACAGGCCTCTCTCATCTTTTTAAGTGGGAGAACTTGCACAATTGGTGGCTGACTAAATACTTTTTTGCCCCACTGTATATGTTACAGGGGAGGGTCCACAGGCACTGGACTGTCAGCTGTCCTCTGGGTGTGCAGCAATGTAGGGACACATTGCCCCAGCCTCTGGCACCCTGACACTCTCACTCTCATCTGGCAGGACACGGCTGAAAGTGTCACTTCAAAACCTCCTTGCTTTTATCTCTGTATGGATCTCGGATTGGAGTTGATCCACCCACCTCATGGGAACGTGCTTCTTGAGCTGCGTTAACTTTGTTTGTGTTCAGGTACATATATACATGTCTGTCTGCTCTCTATCCTTTTAGATGTTCCATCATCATAACATGTTTGCTTAAATGTCTTTAATAATATTGCTTCCCAACCCCCATAATAATGTTCTCAGAAGTGCCAAACATCCTGTCAGAGAGCGGGTGAGAAACAACCCCATTCTCTTTTCTTTTTGTTTTGGTCTTAAGCCGGGTTTGATCTCACCCTAAAGACAAAGACAGGTGTTCCACATTAACAAAGGGCACTGGTGTGTGTGTGTATTTGAGTGTACAAGGTTTCCGAGCGAAGGGAAAACATTCGCTTTTCATGTCCCAACGCAGCAGCCAAGATCAGATCAGAAGGGGTTGAGGGGTTCATCCTAAATAGCATCCAATTCCCTATATAGTGCACTGCTTTTGACCAGGACCCTTAGAGCTGTGGTCAAAAGTAGTGCACTGAATAGGGAATAGGGTTCAATTTGGGACAGACCCAGGGGCTCATCCTTTAAGGAAGTACTCAGTGATAATAACATCCTGAGAGAGAGAGAGAGGGATAGACAGAGAGAGAGAGAGGGCCCTGGACAGGGTAATTAAAACAGCTTTTCTTTCTGTCTCTCTCTCCAAAAGAGAATGAGGGAGTGAGCTAGGGGAGAGGGGTTGAGAGAGGGAGGGAGCAAGGGAAGAAGGAGAGGAGGAGGAGGGGGCGCCATTCAGACAGGAAATTCCAGCAGGATATGTTGGCTGTGGTCCTAACGACACAGCACCATGCCAACGGCTACACACAACGAACGAATGGCCTTGTCCCTTCTCGCCCTGTACTATGGGTAGTAAAGCAACAGTTTGACCGGCCTGAGGCTTCAACATGCTGGGGAAAGGCTTTGGGTAGCTAGCGTGCAATTTGTTACCGCCAAGCGAGGAGAAATACAGAGAGGGAGGCCTTTTCTTAGACTTCTATAGTATTGTACATCCATCCAACCACAACAGTTTAGCCCCTATTTGATTGGTCATTAAGAGTATTGTGTATGTAGAATGATCTAGGACCATTATGACACAGTATGAACCAGCCAGGCTAATAAGCCAGTGAGGTAAGTCGAATTCAACACACACACACACACACACACACACACACACACACACACACACACACACACACACACACACACACACACACACACACACACACACACACACACACAGCAGGTTAATAGGCCAATGTATTAAAATCAATTTTAACCAGTTTAACGTTCACAGCCTCAGGTTTAGTCTGCGGTGCTGACTCCTACTGAGGCGTGGGCTCGCCATGGCGACAGAAGGATTAGGGGCTTACAGGAGAACACGGAACAACCACACCCCCTCTGTGTGTGTGTGTGTGTGGTGTGTGGTGTGTGTGTGTGTGTGTGTGAAAGAGAGAGCATGTGCTTCTCTTCATACCCCTCACTCCGGGACAAGTTAAAATGCTACATGTTTTATTGATAGGGAGATTTGGGACTGAAGGTACGTAGATTAAGTCAGGGCCTGGCTCCATGGCAACACGTGACAGGTAGAATTGATGTTCATCATAGAGCCTGTTTTTACTTTCTTTGACTGGTTTGAAGTCTGACTAAGAAGCAGAGGAAGTCCACTTCCATATTCAAATAAACATACAGTATAGAAAAGGAACATTGTTGGCTCAGGGAAGTGATGGGGTTATATTACATATTGGAAGTCCGGTTCCTTTTATAGTACATTAGGAAATAAGATGTTTACATCGCAAGCAGTACATTGTCCATTAGGTGACAGTTACAGCTTGGCTAGGACATCCATATGCCATCTTAAACAGTAAGACTGAGGTGGCTGAAGAGGGACCATGCTGGGGAGAATGGGAGAAGGTTATTGGACAATGTTTTTTTATAGAGAAGACTCCTCAGGTTTTTGGAAGGTGTTCATTAAATCATATCAGGCAGGGAAGCTGTGTTTGAGAAGCACTGTATATAAATGGAGTTGAATTATATGTGTGTGTGTGTGTGTGTGTGAGAGAGAGAGAGTTGTGTAAACATGAACAGGAAAGGCACTCAGGACACCGCTACTGATGAAGATCGGACACATCTGTGGGTGCCCATGGCAACCAGCCCTAAACACAGCCTGCATGACGGGTCTTAGCGGCCAACATGCTCACATCACTCCCCCCCTCCTCCCCACTCTCTCTCTCCCTCCCTTCTCTCTCCCTCTCCCAAACCGTCTTTTCTCTACCATCATCCATCTCCATCAAACAATAGGCCTAATCCACCCAATCACTCCCAACTAACTATACACTCACAGTCTCACTGAACCCCAAATCTACAAACCCCAACCTGCTCTTTGACTGCAGTCAGCATGACGCAGTACCTATAGCTGAGGTAAGGTGGGGTACTGGTTCTCTTAATTGTCTTTAGGGTACTGTGGTACTAGGACCTCACCTCTCTAACATCACAGTGAGGGTCCTATTCTAGTGTGGGGGCCAGGGGACATGGTCGTAAGGAGAATACAGCTATCTGTGTTGGGTAGATGTGTCTTGGGGGCTAATGACCGCCATGCTTCACCCAGCTGGGAGCAGGCTGGGAGCAGGGTGGGAGAAGGGTGGGAGCAGGGTGGGAGCAGGGTGGGAGAAGGGTGGGAGCAGGGTGAGAGCAGGCTGGGAGCAGGGTGGGAGCAGGTTGGGAGCAGGGTGGGAGCAGGTTGGGTGCAGGGTGGGAGCAGGCTGGGAGAAGGGTGGGAGCAGGGTGGGAGCAGGCTGGGAGCAGGGTGGGAGCAGGCTGGGAGCAGGCTGGGAGCAGGGTGGTAGCAGGCTGGGAGCAGGGTGGGAGCAGGCTGGGAGCAGGCTGGGAGCAGGCTGGGAGCAGGGCTGCACTGTGGTGGGCCACGCATTCACATTACATTTAAAGAGAGGGAGCTGGAGGGGGGCAGCCACCGTTTGCCCTCACTGGCCTAGGCTTAGCCTGTTAGCATTAGCATGCTGTCAGTGTAGCTTTGGGGACCAGCGAGCCGAGCGAAGAGCTCTGTAAGACTGATGAGGTGTCTGGGTAATCAGCTACCTGACCAGACTCTGATGGATCACCAGATCAGCTGACCTAACCCTGGTTAACACACCCAGGTGTGGGCTTGGTCCACAAATTTCCTCAGAGCAGAAAAAGTATATTATCTCTATTAGAACAGATCAGGATAAAAAAGGGTTCTGTTGTCTGGTGAATGAAGATAATGTGAATGAAACTTGTCGTCAAGGTGATTAAATTTGCGCACTTTTTGGTTTTCCTTTTGGTTCTAAGTAACACAGATGGATTTTTTTTCTATTTTTGTGACTTGATCACATGACATTTATCTTGTTTTAACACTTTTTAGGCTGTTCCTAACACACTGATACTCTCACTTCAAACCCAGAGCGGGAACTCAGGCCATAACAGCTAGTGTTGTGTTGTGCATCTGACCCCTAGCATCACAGCTAATAGAAAAGCTGCCAGCTCACACACAGAGCGTCCTCACATCCTCACGACCCTAACAGCCCGATGACGGCATGGTTCTACACTGGCTTAGCACATCCCCCTCCCCCTTCGTAAAAGGGATTTTTTAACAGGAACAGGGAGCGAGAGGGGAAGAAACAGGAAGTACACTTCATAACCAGACAATGCGTGGGAGCAGGAGGCAGGAACATCAATCTAGGGCAGGGATGGGCAGCTCTAGGACCTGACTGGTGTCACACTTTTGCCCCAGCCCCAGCTAACCCACTTGACACCAATAATCCACTAATCATGATCTTCGGTTTAGACTCTCTGGCCCCCAAGGACTGGAGTTGCACATCCCTGATCTAGGGGGTGGGGGTGCCGTGGCTGGGGGTCACCCCGGGGTGAGGGCCTCCTGGGGTACCTGGGTTCTGGGCCTTTTCAGGTCGAAGGGAACTAGAGGGTCTGGGGAGTGTCTCAAAGAGAGAGACATATTCTGGACTCTATCAAACTGCCACTGAGGGTCTATAAAAACAACACTGTGATTTTATTTATTTATTTTACCTTTATTTAACCAGGCAAGTCAGTTAAGAACAAATTCTTATTTTCAATGACGGCCTGGGAACAGTGGGTTAACTGCCTGTTCAGGGGCAGAAAGACAGATTTGTACCTTGTCAGCTCGGAGGTTTGAACTCGTAACCTTCCGGTTACTAGTCCAACGCTCTAACCACTAGGCTACCCTGCCGCCCCGTGATGATGTACAACATGTTTATTTCATACAATGACTGCAGCGCCAATGTTTTGGCTCAACGGCAGCTGATTTGTTCTCAGAGTAGAAGACTCAGGAGACAGTTATTGAGGATTGATTTTCTATATTTTGTGTTCATATGAAAAGTATAGACACCTTAGGGGAAATCTGGTGGATATTTGGGATCATCATCCATTTTGGCTCACCAGCATTTCTAATTCTTTAAACGCCATCCTCTGAGAGATATGCTCTCTGGGCCTCAAACATCCAGTATATCTGCCCTGGCTAAAACAGAGCTCAACTAACTGTCAGTGGAGTTCTGACACCGGGCAGAGCATCTTCAGTTTAAGTGCAGGCCCCAGGTCATCTAGTTGGATAAGATAAGAATACAGAACAACAACCTGACTCACCTCCTCACAGACACAGTCTGGTCTGGTGATCACTGTCCTGGGACTTCTGGTCTTGGGGAAACTATCTCACTCAGATAATTGGTTTTAAAAACACCAATGGCAAACAGCTGTGGAGGGTCTGAGACGGTAGTGTGATTGGTTTAAGGGTCAGAGATCCTAGTTCTCAGGTGCTTTGTTAGAGGTCTGGTAATCCAGAGAGGCTGACCGGTCAGGCTCCGACCTTGTCTCTTCATAAGTTGGAGACTTTTATCTCCCTCACCAACTTCAAACATCTGCTATCTGAGCAGCTAACCGATCGCTGCAGCTGTACATAGTCTATCGGTAAATAGCCCACCCATTTTTACCTACCTCATCCCCATACTGTATTTATTTATTTACTTACTTATTTATCTACTTACTTCTGCTCTTTTGCACACCAATATTTCTACCTGTACATGATCATCTGATCATTTATCACTCCAGTGTTAATCTGCAAAATTTTAATTATTCACCTACCTCCTCATGCCTTTTGCACGCAATGTATATAGACTCTCTTTTTTTTCTACTGTGTTATTGACTTGTTAATTGTTTACTCCATGTGTAACTCTGTGTTGTCTGTTCACACTGCTATGCTTTATCTTGGCCAGGTCGCAGTTGCAAATGAGAACTTGTTCTCAACTAGCCTACCTGGTTAAATAAAGGTGAAATAAAAATAAAATAAAAAATAAAAACATTTTTGGGGGGAAGTGCTATCCTGCGTACTGTCACCACGAGAAACGCTTGCAATAATGATGAATACCCATCATTGGAGAGACAACTCATTCATATTCCTACACTAATGCAAGTCTAGTGGCTTTATGGGATGTAACTCAGAGCCTATCAACTTTTCCTTGGTTCTTGCGTCAGCTAGCCAGGCTACGTCAACTAAATGAATCAAACTCACATTTACATTAAAAACAACAAGCAGGGTCTGTCTTAAACTAGCAGTGTTGGCTACAGTTCCATCCCACACAGAGAAAGTGACATGATTTATCACCAGCCTTCATCTTATAGCATTATTATTACAGCACAGACCCGAGCAGCCAGTGTGAAAGCCCCTTAGCCATAAAGATAATGAACTGTGGGGAGACATTTCACTTCCTTCCACCCCCCCTCTCTCACTCTCTCTCTACCTTTACCCTCCACCTACCCCCCTACCCCTCTCCTTCTCTCCCCCTCTCTCCCCCTTCTCTCTCTATCCCCCTTCCTCTGTCTGAGGACCCAGTTAGAGATTAAGAGTCTTAATTGGAGCATCCGGGTTGGTTTATAGTGAGGCAGTCAGGGGTGGGGGAGAAACCAAGGGAATGTCCAATAGCACAGCATGGAAGGGCCTGGTCTCAGGGGGGGTGGGGACAGGGGGGTGGGGAGGAGGAGGGGAGCACCTTTCTCCCTGGACAATAGTGGTGTTTGTGTGGCTGGGTTAGGCTAGTTAGAGGGAGGAATAGTTAGGTACAGAAATGTTAGAGGTTTCGCGGGTTAGGGTGAGAGGGAGGGGCGATGCGGCCGGGCAATCACTGATTCAAATGGTAGCTCGCCGTCCTCTCGCAATGTTCTTGGTCCAGTAAGATAATAATAAACAGATGGACTGGATGGAGAGATAGAGGGGGGCACAGTCAACAATGGCATGAATTAAAAGGCTAACCTTAGGATCGGCCACGTAAACATGGTCTTTTTCTTTTTGTCGTCTGTCATGGAGTGCTTGTGTAACTAGACCAACCCTTCAGGCAGAAGAGCTCTCCTTACTCAAACACTACAGAGAGAGAGCTGAGCTGACAGCTCAATGCATCAACACACTGTCTACACTTTTCAAAACATATGGTATATGGCACCCATATCAATTGTGACTAAATGTTTTGGAAACTATAGTGTTTACCAGATGTGGAGAGGTATGTGTACAGCCCATAATACAACTTTTAGTGGATTTATGGTAAATGTAACCATTAGCATTTTACTCAGTTAGAATCAGATGACATTGTGTTGATTACATGAATGTTTTTAATCCTGTCAAAGGTAATACATCGTGATTCCCTTGAGTAAACTTTATCATTGAGAGGGTCATGGGGAATGCAATAAGCCATGTCGCCCTAGTTCAGAAGCCGCCATCTTTTTGGTGGCTTCGTGTACCGAGCGCAGTTGAAATGTTTACTTGGCTGTAATGCAAGTATGAAAGTAAAATAAACAGGGATCTATGAGTAACACATGTTGCTTTCTTCAGCCCCTTCCTGCATGGCTGGCAGAGAGGTCGACACGTTCAACGGTGGATTTACTTGGTAGAAGAGAGGGAGAGGTTGATCTGTGTTAATCTACATGTCCATCTTAATTACTCTTCGTATAGTTAGTGTGGGCAGGCCAATCAAACACTGGAGAATTCATACAACACTGTGAGTGACTTGAGTAAAGCAAAATAACAATATGGTTGTTACAGACACCGTAGGCACACACACAGCCACTACTATTACTGGGGATATGGGCTGATGTGTAGGATGGTACAAGGTCCAGGGTGAGGCCTTGTAGAACTGGGGGAGTCCATTTACAACTCAAGGAACGATTTTGTTTAGATGTTTGCTTACTTGATAAGCACCATCCATGTTTGTTGCAATGCAGCTTCTCACAAAAAGGCAGGTGAAAGAAAGAGCCAAACCTCATGAGACAAGAGACAAAGAAAGAAACGGATAGAGAGTCTGGGACATTACTCAGCTACAACAACAACCCTCATGATAACTAATCATCCGTCACCATGAGTCGAGTGACAATAGCTAGATGCTACATTGTGTGATAAAATTAGCTGCTACGTCCTTAGAGTGTGTGACCCAGATGGGAGACGAGCTTGTTCACCTCAGAACGTGTCTGAACGGTATCTTCTTTATCTTCCCAAAGTTTGTTTCAAGTTTTAATGTAACGTGCACAAGTACAGTAAAATGCCTTTCTTGCAATCTACAAACCCAACAACGCAGTAATCAATAAAATAGTGTACAAAGTCCCCTCATAAAGGCCATGTGTTGGAGTGCGTTTGGAGTCAAGCCCAGGAGTCAATTGTGAGTCCACTAAGTTCTGTTCACACACTCCTTTATCCTTCTTCAACACCATGGTAAATATTGTCAGACAAGGGCATGGCATGCGTGTCTCTCTTTTCTCTCTCTTCTCGCAGTCCTTCTCAGAGTGCAGTCCTAGCTCTGCAAATAAGTGTCATATTGATCTTAGAGTGGACTGGGGCTGGGGAAGGAGGCTGTCGTGTGTGTGTGTGTGTGGTTTGATGAGGGGGGAGGAACAGACGGGCCTGGGTAAACACCCTAAATGTGTCCTAGACACATACACACGCACACACACACACGTATTGCATGCACACAGCTCAGAGTGGGCTATCGTCTGTTTACCCCCTTCCATTCAGAGACTAAGTGCGAACAGCGGCAAAGACAACACCAGCAAAAGAAAAGGGAGGCTGCGGGTGGAGGACGGCTCATAATAATGGCTGGAATGGAGTGAATGGAATGGTTTGATAAAATGGTTTGTCTCAGCCTCCAGTATGTATGCTGCAGTAGTTTATGTGTAGGGGGGCTAGGGTCAGTTTGTTATGTCTGGAGTACTTCTCCTGTCTTATCCGGTGTCCTGTGTGAATTTAAGCATGCTCTCTCTAATTCTCTCTCTGTCTTTCTTTCTCTCTCTCGGAGGACCTGAGCCCTAGGACCATGCCTCAGGACTACCTGGCATGATGACTCCTTGCTGTCCCCAGTCCACCGGGCCGTGCTGCTGCTCCAGTTTCAACTGTTCTGCCTGCGGCTTTGGAATCCTGACCTGTTCACCGGACGTGCTACCTGTCCCAGACCTATTATTTGACCATGCTGGTCATTTATGAACATTTGAACATCTTGGCCATGTTCTGTTATAATCTCTACCCGGCACAGCCAGAAGAGGACTGGCCACCCCTCATAGCCTGGTTCCTCTCTAGGTTTCTTCCTTGGTTTTGGCCTTTCTAGGGAGTTTTTCCTAGCCAATGTGCTTCAATACCTGCATTGCTTACTGTTTGAGGTTTTAGGCTGGGTTTTTGTACAGCACTTTGAGATATCAGCTGATGTACGAAGGGCTATATAAATACATTTGATTTGAGTTTGATACACATCCATGTGTTTGATACCATTCCATTCACTCTATTCCAGCCATTATTATGAGCCCGTCCTCCCAATTAAGGGGCCACCGGCCTCCTGTGATATTTACTATACACTGTGAAGATATACCATTACACCTTATGATTAGAATATGTCTCTAAACATATGAATGTAAAAATAATAATAATACCCAAGAGTAATGTAAATGACAGGAATGGTACATGGTTGCCTTGAGAAAAAGTGATTAATGCACTTTGTAATACCCCCCCCCCCCCCCCACCAATGATAGAGCAGCAGTGTGACTGAGGACTATGTCATTAAGGTTTTAGACCACATCTAAATCACTAGCAGATGGTGACTCTCTACTCTACCACTGTTGTAATGAGACGTTTAGGGAACATATCAAAGAGCACCAAGAGGTTTTATGTTTCCTATCAAGACTTAAAAGGACTGTCATTAGTGTTAATGTTGAGACGAGGAGGAAAGGAATACAGCAGTGGATCTTAGTCAAGACTGTTTGTGTGTATATGGTTTGACAACATGGATGACACGATGTTGGTATCAATGGTTCGAGGTTCAGTCACTAAAGTAAAGGACACACAGGACTAACGATTGGTCAGAGGCCAACCATCACCTGACTGTCGCCCCATCTTTTTGGTGTGTCCTTACCTTAGAGCAATCCCAATGTAGAAGTACTATACTGTACATTGACATACTGTACTTGAGATCTAAAATCATGCATAGATAAAGTAAGGCAAACCTCTGGCCTCCTGACATTGGCTTGTCGGTAAGGATGGTTCTGACGGGGTTAAAACAGCACAGTGCTTGTTTTTCCAAGACTCTGATTACAAAGCATTTTTCCTTCCCATCAAAGCAAAGAAAGCCCCCAATCTAAGAGCAGCACATTGAAGTTTAACAATCACCCCTTCCGCCTTGATGATGAGATGATCCACATGTGCCACAGATGTCCCCTAACTAATCCAAGTATCCATCCCAAATGTATTCCCTATGAAGTGCCCTACTTTGGACCAAAGTCCAATGGGCCCTGGTCCAAAGTAGTGCATGATATACAGTAGGTGGAATAGGGTGCAATTTGGGACGCAGGCCAAGTCTTGTTCTTCTTGTGGGCTGTTCTGTGGGTTGTACTGTGGGTCATACTGGGTGCCACACGTTGCCCCCCTGTGTTATTTTTAATTCTCCTAATTTTAAATAGGCCGACCATATTCTGCTCTCTTGATAGACAGAGAGGAGCTCTCTTGTGACCGTGAAGTCATCATAGCTGCTGGATGTGGGAAATGAATGACGACGACGCAGAAATCAACTGGTTGCTTTGATAGAGTCATATATCACATTTTCCTTCAAGGCGTAATCTATTGCCAGAGCTCCACACAGCTTAGCTCCACCACCACCGCACTCAAGAGCTGCTCTGTTTGTCTGACCTCTGCCTCTTTTTCCCTTACACTTAGGCCTGTTAGGCCTGGGCTTTTGCCATAGCTGGGGTGAAGTAGGGTGGGACGTACAGGGGAGCAAGTGTGGAGTGAGTAGGGAGCTAGTGGAGCCTTAACCTGTTGAAATAGTTTGTATGATCCAGATCGAAACTTTGTGCATTTACCAGCCCAATAAAATGTGTGTGGTGGAGCAGTGGTGTGTGTAGGACCTACTTCACTCCTTATCCAGTTGCAAAGCGTCTCTTTTAGAGTGTCAGTTGCTCTAAAACTGGGCCTGAACAGGACCATGTCTGAAACCATGTCTGCAGCCAGCAGAAATATGATCTGCCCTGTCAGACCTGCAGACCGCCACTTGTCAGCTCCTATTAGGACCACTACTTGGCACAGCTTACATGTGGTATCTATCACCTAACCATGGGTTACTGAGCCACTACACCAGCCACACGTCTCTACCCCCGCCCTCCCATAACAGCCCCCCCCCCCCCCCCCCCCCCACCTCAGGAGACTTTACATGAACTGAAGCCTGGGATCACCTGAGGTTGTATTATGACAAGCTAATTGATCTATTAACTGGGTGGAGGCAGAGAGAGCGAGACCAGCAGAAACGATAGTGTTTTTGCCAACCGAAAATAAATTCAGCACGTTTGAGTGGATGGGCATAAGTAAGACGTTACACATAATTACTGATCTATAAAATACCTACACAATTATAGCATCCCCAAAAACTTGATGTGATTAAGATTCAGATTGTTTAATAGATGCTCCCCAACGCTCCGCCTCACAACAGGGAAAATGGCTGTCAGGCTGCATGCTACTGTACATTTAAAATCCTGGTGCTGACACTAATCCTGAATAACACAGTCCTTAACAAACAAAGGGCCTTGTTCCAGTTCAAAGTGTGACCTGTCCACACCTGTGCTGCAAACCGTGACAAACAAGCACCTGGTAAATTGGGACTTGGCTCTTTCCATTAGTCCTGTAGGAGAGAAACTAGAACTGGCCCATTCAGATTCCATACCCTTTTACAGTGTTAATGAGGGAAAATATTCCATGAAACGGTTTATGTAGAACTTGAGAATACAGAACCACCCGTTATTGCCTAACAGTCTGTCCTATTTTCTTATATGAGCAGTATGGTAACTGGTGAAGGACAACAAGACGCCAGTTTCTGAAAGCGTAAGCGATTTTTTTTAAATACCAACACAATTTCGTCTCTTTCACAGGTATTTTACTTTAATGGAACAGCTTGTGAAATTTCGTAGCAAGGCTCGATTTGTAGCTGCACTGTTGTGGTTTTCAGGCCTCATTGGAGCTGAGTTGTGTCAATTGAAAACGTTTCGTATTGAGTCAAAAGTGGCTTTCTTAGGGAGTTGAGGGCTATTACAGTGTCTCTACAGGTCTGACAAGCTGCCGTGTCGAGTTGCCCTGAACATGAGCTAACTAAACAGACAGACAGGCACACAAGGCCCTATTTAGAGAATCATACAAAGCCTCGTCTAGTGTTAGTCTGTGCATGCACACCTGCAAAAACACTATTCACAGTTTCTTTTGACTTGCTAAAAGTTATATTTTCTGACAAAACCATTAGAGGCTATATGAAATAAATCTGTGTAAAACCTTTAAAGTGAACAAAAATGATACTTTCTGCCTTCTGGCAGGCAGACAAGAACGAAAGTCTTTGATACTTCAGAGGGACCTTGCTAAATGTCAGATATCATGTGTAGTAAGTCATTTGCAGCTGCTGTAATGTACAAAGAAAGAATGACAAATTGGGATACTGCAAGTCACAACCCTGTGGCGGGGTCTGTTCCTACAATTTTCCACAGATGTTCTTCACACATTTATTCAATATCACTCATAAGAAATTTGTCAAAATAAAATATATTTATTTATCCAGTGGATATTTAAATTCATACCCACTCCTCTGAAACACTATTCCCATAACAGTTAGAGCTTGAATTAGCTAACCCCAGAATGAAAGTTGTACCACTTTAAACCAATAGGAGAATGCAGAATGGGAGGATAAAATACTTTTGTAAGTTGTTAGGGTGACACTGGTCTTCATATGGACAGTGAACACACTAGATCAGAGTTGGGGTCAATTCAGTCAGAACGAATAAGACTGAAATTCCACCTCCAATTCGAATTGTCCTTGAGGCTTGAACTGAAATAGAACCCTGCACTGGACAGTCCAGTATGTGGTAATGGCGTGAACAGCCATGGAGTAGTATTGGGATAGCTCTGGCTCTATGTTCCTACAGGCTGCATGCATGTTGTTTGCTCGGCTGTTGGCAGCCCCTGACTGGCTCCCTCACGGGCCTCCAGGCCGAGACGCCTCCCTGTCTCCACCAGCAGAGAGAGACTGGCCTGACTGGCCTAGAGGAAATATTACCTGGAGCATAGAGAGATGAGATACAGTGCCTTGCAAAAGTATTCATCCCCTTGGCGTTTTTCCTATTTTGTTGCATTACAACCTTTAATTTAAATAGATTTTTATTTGGATTTCATGTAATGGACATACACAAAATAGTCCAAATTGGTGAAGTGAAATGAAAAAAATTAATGTTTCCAAAAAATAAAAATAAATAAAAATAAAATGAATAGTGGTGCCTGTATATGTATTCAGCCCCTTTGCTATGAAGCCCCTAAATAAGATCTGGTGCAACCAATGACCTTCAGAAGTCACATAATTAGTTAAATAAAGTCCACCTGTGTGCAATCTAAGTGTCACATGATCTGTCACATGATCTCAGTATAAATACACCGGATCTGAAAGTCCTCAGAGTCTGCAACACCACAAAGCAAGTGGCACCATGAAGACCAAGGCGCTCTCCAAACAGGTTAGGGACAAAGATGTGGAGAAGTACAGATCAGGGTTGGGTTATAAAAAAATATCTGAAACTTTGAACATACCACGGAGCACTGTTAAATCCATTATTAAAAAGTGGAAAGAATATGTCACCGCAACAAACCTGCCAAGAAGGAGGAGCTGCAAAGCTCCACAGCGGAGATTGGAGTATCTGTCCATAGGACCACTTTAAGCTGTACACTCCACAGAGCTGGGCTTTGATGAAGAGTGGCCAGAAAAAAGCCATTGCTTAAAGAAAAAATAAGCAAACGCGTTTGGTGTTTGCCAAAAGATGAGACAAAAATGTTGCTTTTTGGCCATCAAGGAAAATGCTATGTCTGGCGCAAACCCAGCACCTCTCATCACAACGAGAACACCATCCCCACAGTGAAGCATGGTGATGGCAGCATCATGCTGTGGGGATGTTTTATATCGGCAGAAACTGGGAAATTGGTCAGAATTTAAGGAATGATGGATGGCCCTAAATACAGGGAAATTCTTGAGGGAAACCTGTTTCAGTCTTCCAGAGATTTGAGACAGGGACAGAGGTTCACTTTCCAGCAGGACAATGACCCTAAGCATACTGCTAAGGCAACACTCAAGTGGTTTAAGGGGAAACATTTAAATGTCTTGGAAAGGCCCAGACCTCATTCCAATTGAGAATCTGTGGTATGACTTAAAGATTGCTGTACACTTGCAGAACCCATCCTATTTGAAATGGCTGGAGCAGTTTTGCCTTGAAGAATGGGCAGAAATCCCAGTGGCTAGATGTACCGAGCTTATAGAAACATACCTCAAGAGACTTGCAGCTGTAATTGCTGGAAAAGGTGGCTCTATGAAATATTGACTTTTGGGGGGTGAATAGTTATGCATGCTCAGGTTTTCAGTTTTCTTGTCTTATTTCTTGTTTGTTTCACAATAAAAAATATTTTGCATCTCCAAAATGGTAGGCATGTTGTGTAAATAAAATGATACAACCCCCCCCCCCCCAAACTATTTTAATTCCAGGTTGTAAGTCAATAAAATGGGAAAACTGCCAAGGGAGGTGAATACTTTCACAAGCCACTGTAGATGAGAGAGAGAGTGAGAGCGATGAGAGAGAGAGAGAGAGAGAGAGAGAGAGAGAGAGAGAGAGAGAGAGAGAGAGCGATGAGAGAGAGAGAGAGAGAGGAGAGAGAGAGAGAGAGCGATGAGAGAGAAAAGGGTAAACTAAACTGTGGCCTCAGGAAGTAAAGTCCCTGACACCTCTCAGCCTCTGAGCTCAGCTTCCTTCTGTCTGGATTAAGCAACTTCCTCAGTCACAATTAAAGGTTTATCCCCTCACAATGAAGAAATTAAACTGTAAAAACTCACCAGCTAAATTATTGTTATTCAGGGAAGTTTAAAGAAGCGGACGCTTGAATTGTAAACTCTTCTGTTAAGTACACTGTGTGGCGAGTACAGCCATGGGAATTTCAGAGCGAGTAGGAACCTTCTTAGTCCACTACAACTGTGTTGAATAAGAAGGACTTACTGAGCTCTTTGACTCTTAAATACACCAACCCTCTCAGAGTCAAAGCTAACACTTGGAGAATGTACACATGGAGAATTTACACTTGGAGAATGTCCACATCTATAGGACATATCATGTATATACAATACACACACATACATTCCTGCAAATGTACTTTACATTTCTACTACTGTAAAGGGATTCTACTCTGTTATAGATTGAGTCAGTAGGCCCTCATTGTTTAGGATTCAACATGTGTTTTGCGTCTGTATTTAGGATATAATGAAATGAAATGCAACATGTTTACCATGGCAGTTTGATGGCCATCCTCACTATCATTGATACGGAGGTAAGGAACTGTTCCGTGTCTTATGATCAAGCAGAGGGACCAGGTGGATGTGTGTATGTGTGTGTGGGAGAGGTGAAGGTGAGGGGCATCTTGGGGTGAAAGACAGAGAGAGACAAGTCTGTATCTGCTGCAGCAGTGGGATGACCCTGATGATCCTCTGAAGCCTGGGCTAAGAATGCACACGCATACTTCCTATTGAGGGAATCTACCTAAAATCCTAGACTACACTGAGTATACCAAACATTAGGAATATCATCCTAATCTTCAGTTGCACCCCTCCCCCCATTTTGCCCTTAGCTCAGCCTCAATTCGTTGGGTCATGGACTCTACAAGGTGTCGAAAGCATTCCACAGGGATGCTGGCCCATGTTGACTCCAATGCTTCCCACCGTTGTGTCAAGTTGGCTGGATGTCCTTTGGGTGGTGGACTATTCTTGATGCAAACGGGAAACTGTTGTGTGAAAAACCCAGCGGAGTTGCAGTTCTTGACACAAACTGGTGACCTTGACACCTACTACCATACCCTGTTCAAAAGCACTTCAATATTTTGTCTTGCCCATTCATCCTCTGAATGGCAGACCTTCACAATCCATGTCTCAAGGCTTAAAAATATTTAATCTGTCTCCTCCCTTTCATCTACACTGATTGAAGTGGATTTAACAAGTGACATCAATAAGGGAGCATAGCTTTCACCTGGATTCACCTGGTCAGAGCAAGTGTTCTTAATGTTTTGTATACTGAGTGTATACTGTTATTACAGATGTTTTACATGAGTCACAACACGCAGGAAGGAACTGGACATTTGGGTTAGGGTTAAGTTTGGCTGAGGTTAAACTGGGTTAGGGTTAAGTTTGGCTGTGGTTAAACTGGGTTAGGGTTAAGTTTGGCTGAGGTTAAACTGTGTTAGGGTTAAGTTTGGCTGTGGTTAAACTGAGTTAGGGTTACGTTTGGCTGAGGTTAAACTGTGTTAGGGTTAAGTTTGGCTGAGGTTAAACTGGGTTAGGGTTAAGTTTGGCTGAGGTTAAACTGGGTTAGGGTTAAGTTTGGCTGAGGTTAAACTGGGTTAGGGTTAAGTTTGGCTGAGGTTAAACTGGGTTAGGGTTAAGTTTGGCTGAGGTTAAACTGTGTTAGGGTTAAGTTTGGCTGAGGTTAAACTGTGTTAGGGTTAAGTTTGGCTGAGGTTAAACTGGGTTAGGGTTAAGTTTGGCTGAGGTTAAACTGGGTTAGGGTTAAGTTTGGCTGAGGTTAAACTGGGTTAGGGTTAAGTTTGGCTGAGGTTAAACTGGGTTAGGGTTAAGTTTGGCTGAGGTTAAACTGTGTTAGGGTTAAGTTTGGCTGAGGTTAAACTGGGTTAGGGTTAAGTTTGGCTGAGGTTAAACTGTGTTAGGGTTAAATTTGGCTGAGGTTAAACTGTGTTAGGGTTAAGTTTGGCTGAGGGTTAAAACTGGTTATGGTTAAGTTTGGCTGCTAACTATCCCCTTATTCAGCGGAACTGATCTCAGCAACATAGTGGGTGTGGGGACGGCCAAGCTTTCAGAAAAGCACAAAGAGGACATGGAGCATGACTATGATTCAAGGTCACAGCCACCATGTCTTTCTCATGACTATGAGATGTAAACAAGAAAATGATTCATTTAAATCCTACACTTTCAAAAAGAAGGAATCCTCTCTAAAGGAAAATCTTTCTAACCAAAGAGCTCACATGAAGGGATTTCACTTACTCATCACTCACTCCATTTCTACCCAGTTGTTATGAAAATTACTATTTATTTTCCCCACATCTCTTCTTCTCCCAGAGCTGTCTGGCGTATGACATCACAAACTAGTTTTCCATGAGGCTGGTAGCGGGCCTGTTTACATGTTTCTGGGGACCATGACAACCATACATTGAAGTAACATCGGTCTCAGAGCCTGTACTGTAATCACAGGGTGTACTGTAGGCCTATCTACTGAAATCCTTTAAAGTGATGATCCAGAACTTTTGTATAATTTCAATCAGTAGTTTTGAAAGTGGAGCTCAAAATGAGTCCCCTTTTTTGGTGTACCACTTCATCCAATTGTGTACTACGTTATCCATTTCATATGATATGTTACATCCTGCAGATGTTGTTATTGTGCAATTTGTGTAAAATGTTCTGAAGATACCGGACTGCATCTTTAAGTAGTGCTAGAAAGTACTTTCTCAGTGAGGAAAATACACTCCACCATTCTGAAGAGCCTGTATTTAACCATGGCCTAAAGTGAAACACCAAAATGACATGCCTGTCTAGCTATGGCATGGTACAGAACATAACTATTTATGGAAAAAGAAACATGCAAGGGACTTCAATGTTACAGTCCAGAAAACATAAAGGCTTGGTTGGATTGGTTTTGGATTGGTTGTTCCCAGCCCACAACCCGCCGGCCAGGACAGAGTTGTGGTCTGGGATGCCTCTGTTTGTTATCCCTGGGTCTGCTGCATTTACTCAGGATAACCTGTCTGCTTATTTTGCTGGTCTCACAGTTTACTGTAGCCCTGCCGTCTGCCTGCCTGCATTTTATCCTGAGAGAGAGGCCAGTAGCCAGCACTGGTGTCAGGGTTGTGGGCTGCACTGGGTACATCCCAAATTGCATCCTATTCCCTGTTGGCCCTGGTGAAAAGTAGTGCACTATATAGGGAAAACAGTGCCATTTGGAACATACCTACTGTCTTATTTCAGACAGGATTTTCCCTGCTGCACTGACCACACAAATACTGGAAAAGTTGAATGTCACTAAATGTTTATGGAATTTCTCCTCCTACTCTTCCTCCTTTTTAAGCTTAGCTGCTGACCTGACTCTTATAATGGACGAAGCTGACCAAAAACGAACATAAAATAAGAAAAACTTTAAACACTTTTTTCTTTGTTTTTTAACCAAACAAAAAATGATTTCTTATAAATGTTTATTTGACTAGGTTTACTTAGATTAAATGTCTGACTAACTTACATGTGCGGGTGATTGAACATGTGGTATGTGACTCTCTGTCTCTATTATAAGCCCTCCATAATGAGGCTAATTGCTAATGGCTAATGCTGTGGTATTACCAGCCTGTTTCAGCAGTGTAACCTTAGATCTGTAATTACTAGCAAACCAACTCCCTCAGCCTAAGGAGGAATTCTAGTGTCGCTACAAATCAATATCCTGTGAGCCTAACAGAGCTGCAACAGCAGTCACAAAGGCCTCTAATACCAGGGATGGGGAAGGCTATGGGCCAACAGTGCTTCTTTTCAGGTAGAGTGTCAAAGTAGCTAAGAGCAGTACGGAACTGTGACTTTGTCAATTGAGGCATTCATGGAATTACTTTTCCCTACAACATTCTCTAGAAAAACTTTGAGTATGTGAATACAATATTGTAGATACAATATTGTCCTATTCTATTCTGGACAGACACCTAGATGACTGGTGGCTGACTCATTGGCTGACTGATTTGCTGGCTGAATGGCTGGCTGACTGTCTGGCTGACACTGTTTTCACCAGCTGTGTGTGCAGGCCCTGAGGGAGGGGGGAGACACATGGGCCGGATGGACTCCCCTGGCCTCAGCCTAGACTATAGGAATAGGCTGTAGCCTGTCTACCCCAGCTATAGGAACAGACCAGTGGAAGTGGAACTGGCTTCAAGTTGAGTTTGAGGGCCCTAAAGGATCCATATATAGAGAGAGAGAGAGAGAGAGAGAGAGAGAGAGAGAGAGAGAGAGAGAGAGAGAGAGAGAGAGAGAGAGAGAGAGAGAGAGAGAGAGAGAGAGAGAGAGAGAGAGAGAGAGAGAGAGAACACCAGACCAGAGTTCCAACAAACCAGATCATTGTGGCAGCTGGGGTGTAATAGTGTAATGGAATGACTTAATATACGCTTATGAATATCTGATCTAGATGTAGAGTCAAGTGTATGTATAAGTCTATAAGCTCTATAATGATATCTGTCTCTGTCTTATTCAGTTATAAAAAACAACAGTCAGTTCCTGCTAGTGTGTGGAGGATCGGATCGCCCCGAGAGGAAAGCAGAATTGGGCCGAGCCAGTCAATAGCTTCACCTTCCTGCAAGACATGAGGTCTTCTCATGTATATGGTCAGTTAAGGCATTACTGATACGATGTTGTGATTGTGAAATACTGTACATGGCACTGGATACAGCTGGTAATTTCTTTCCCAACATGACAATCTACTGGGGATATGAAATAAATCAATATATTCAGGGCTTCTCAGCTGTGTGTGTCATGCTGCTTTCTAAGTAGTAGGTCCAGGCGAGGTGGTGTCTTGTGCAACACAGATACCAGAACTATTTATCTCTTGCACTGCCTTGTCTACTCTTCTTTAAGACATGGGGAATGAATACTGAGGCGCTCATCCACATGTTGTGGAGTTAGAGCAATGTTCTAGATATCTTAAAAAGTACTTCTGCCTACACAGAATATTCCACTCATGAGGATATTTATTCTTTAAACATATGAGGGAGTCACTCTGAGTCACAAATCCCCTATTCTCACCCTGCCATTCACGGGCTTACAGAACCACAACAGTGCAAGGGCCTTATTTAGAGGGAGAGAAAGAAAGAAAGAGCAGAAATCCCTGTCTCTTTTCTCAGGAAGATTAGTGGATGTCCCTTTGGCGTGTTCCTGCCTATGAACAACTTTTCCTTTCTTTTTCTGGTCACATTTTTCTCTGCCAGCAGCATGAACTCCAAAGCACCTTCCCCAGAGCAGAGCAGGGACGAGGAGAGAGGCGTGGTGGAAAGAGACACTTCACACACCCTTCTAATCCCCGATCACCTCTCGGAACCCCTCTTACCTTGACCATTACTCACTTACCCTCGCTACGGAGACCACGGCTGCTGTGGTTAACACGCTGCTCTGTCCATATCACCAACTCGCCACTCTCTTAAAACAATTAATTACACTGCACGCGCCTGCTCCATCCATCTAGTGTAGTCACCAGTCACACAGAGTTTAGGCTCAATAGCGGTATACTGGATTTAGATTTGTGAATGTCGCCATTTGAACAAAACTACAATCTGAGGTGTTAGATAAAGACAGGGTGTGTAGGCTGTCTACAACTGTTTCACAAACAGTTTTGGACCATGAATTTTACGTGATCACGTGATCTTATGTGAACACGTGATAACATGTGACAAAATTTAAAGCAACCTGTGATAGCATGAAACTACACCTGTGAAAACATGTGATCACATGTGAAGTGTTCCACATCTTTCACATGTGAAACGTCATGAAATCATGCGATTTTCTGTAAGGGAAAGATCACAAACATTACGATTCAGCTTAGAGATCTGCTTTGAAATACTGAGATGTTTACTGTCCTATACTAGGAACCTGATCTGGCTATTTACAACCAGAGAGACAGACCAATAAACCCTACAGACTGAGGTTTGTGTTGCTGTGTGTTACAGCCTATACCAGAACACACACACACACACACACACACACACACACACAAACACACAAAAACACACACACACACACACACACACACACACACACACACACACACACACACACACACACACACACACACACACACACACACACACACACACACACACACACACACACACACACACACACACACACACACACACACACACCAGCCTGCAAGAGTCTGCCCTGCCAAACAGATGCGGGCTGTCACTGAGACTGCGGGTGCCCATTTAAAATCATTAACAAGGCCCAGCTAGAGAAACAGCCTGATGCATATCAAGGAACAGGTGGAGTCATGCCAAGCCAACATCATCCTTCCCCGTCTAGCCACGGCCCCTTCCCCGTCTAGCCACGGCCCCGTCCCCGTCTAGCCACGGCCCTGTGCCCGTCTGGCCCTGTCCCCGTCTAGCCCCGTCCCCGTCTAGCCACGGCCCCGTCCCCTTCTAGCCACGGCCCCGTCCCCGTCTAGCCACGGCCCCGTCCCCGTCTAGCCACGGCCCTGTCTAGCCACGGCCCCGTCTAGCCACGGCCCCGTCCCCGTCTAGCCACGGCCCCGTCCCCGTCTAGCCACGGCCCCGTCTAGCCACGGCCCGTCCCCGTCTAGCCACGGCCCCGTCCCCTTCTAGCCACGGCCCCGTCTAGCCACGGCCCCGTCCCCGTCCAGCCACGGCCCCGTCCCCGTCCAGCCACGGCCCCGTCTAGCCACGGCCCCGTCCCCTTCTAGCCACGGCCCCGTCTAGCCACGGCCCCGTCCCCTTCTAGCCACGGCCCCGTCCAGCCACGTCCCCATCTAGCCACGGCCCCGTCCTCGTCTAGCCACGGCCCCGTCCCCGTCTAGCCACGGCCCCGTCCCCGTCTAGCCACGGCCCCGTCTAGCCACGGCCCGTCCCCGTCTAGCCACGGCCCCGTCCCCTTCTAGCCACGGCCCCGTCACCGTCTAGCCACGGCCCCGTCCCCGTCTAGTCACGGCCCCGTCTAGCCACGGCCCCGTCCGCGTCTAGCCACGGCCCCGTCCCCATCTAGCCACGGCCCCGTCCCCGTCTAGCCACGGCCCCGTGCCCGTCTGGCCCCGTCCCCGTCTAGCCACGGCCCCGTGCCCGTCTGGCCCCGTCCCCGTCTAGCCACGGCCCCGTCCCCGTCTAGCCACGGCCCCGTCCCCGTCTAGCCACGGCCCCGTCCCCGTCTAGCCACGGCCCCGTCCCCATCTAGCCACGGCCTCTTGCACTACGAGCTATAAAGGCCAGACATACTTCCATTATGGATTAAGAATCATGGACTCAAATGTAACTGGTCAAGTCTCCATGTCTCCATGAAACCCAACTGAAATTGAGTTTTGTTCGTAAGACGCTGATGTTCTAACTGCCAATGAGTCTAGACCAGGCCGGCGAAGAGAAAAAACATAGCTGGTAGAACTTTATTCATTTGTAATGACTTGGATGTTTTACCAGTATATCTTATACAAACATTTGAGTGTTTTTCTTAGCACTTTCACTGAGAATGGTCTGACGATGCTTCAGTTAGTTAGCCTTTGACTTTACAGTAGTTTTCAATAGAGTTGAGGGAATGAGGCCATTCGTTTTGGTTACTTTGAGAAATGTACTAAGAATAATACACTGTCATATTGATTTATTCACGCTATGCCCTATATTCATATTCCTGTTATGATCTGCATGTTAATTGCAGAATCAGTGAAAAGGTGTCGATAAGAAGATAAAAACTAGGGCTATAACTATGTAACCAAGTCAGTATGGCTATAAATGTTCTACTTTCACTGTTGCCAATGAGTGAATAGAGAATGTAGGGTGATTATAGTTGGTTGAGGGAAGGCCACCAAGCCCTTCATTAAACAGTAAAAATATCCCACTGATAAGTTCTATTAAGGTTTCAGTGGTGGGCCCTTGCTAGATGTCTTTGTGCATCTCAGAAGGAAGGACCGCAGAACCGCTCCACTATGCAGTTCTAACTTATTTATAACGTTGAACCTCTGGAGCCAAGAACAAGGTCCTCAGACCTCGTTATGAGGAGTTGTCATCACACATATAATCACTGATGAAAACAGGAGGTCTCATTTTTTATATATGAGAGGGTCTGCCTCTCTCTCTCTCTCTCTCTCTCTCTCTCTCTCTCTCTCTCAATTCTATTTCAATTTAAATTTAAGGGGATTTATTGGCATGGGAAACATATGTTTACATTGCCAAAGCAAGTGAAGTAGATAATAAACTAAAGTGAAATAAACAATGAAAAATGTACAGCAAAAATTACACTCACAAAAGTTCCAAAAGAATAAAGACATGTAAAATGTAATATTATGTCTATATACCGTGTTGTAATGATGTGCAACTAGTTAAAGTACAAAAGGGGAGAAAAAATCAACATAAATGTAAGTTGTATTTACAATGGTGTTTGTTCTTCACTTCATCAGTTCCTTCTGGCAACAGGTCACACATCTTGCTGCTGTGGAATTTCACCCAAAAGATATGTGAATTTATCAAAATTGGATTTGTTTTTGAATTCTTTGTGGATCTGTGTAATCTGAGGGAAATATGTGTCTCTAATATGGTCATACATTTGGCAGGAGGTTAGGAAGAGCAGTTCAGTTTCCACCTCATTTTGTGGGCAGTGTGCACATAGCCTGTCTTCTCTTGAGAGCCAGGTCTGCCTACGGCGGCCTTTCTCAATAGCAGGGCTATGCTCACTCTATACATAGTTGAAAATGTAATTAATTAAAAAATAAATAAAAAATGTAATTAAAATTAATGGGACAAATGCTAATTAATTACTTAAAAATCATACAATGTGATTTTCTGGATTTTTTTAGATTCCGTCTCTCACAGTTGAAGTGTACCTATGATAAGAATTACAGACCTCTACATGCTTTGTAAGTGGGAAAACCTGCAAAATCGGCAGTGTATCAAATACTTATTCTCCCCACTGTATACAGTGCCTTGCGAAAGTATTCGGCCCCCTTGAACTTTGCGACCTTTTGCCACATTTCAGGCTTCAAACATAAAGATATAAAACTGTATTTTTTTGTGAAGAATCAACAACAAGTGGGACACAATCATGAAGTGGAACGACATTTATTGGATATTTCAAACTTTTTTAACAAATCAAAAACTGAAAAATTGGGCGTGCAAAATTATTCAGCCCCCTTAAGTTAATACTTTGTAGCGCCACCTTTTGCTGCGATTACAGCTGTAAGTCGCTTGGGGTATGTCTCTATCAGTTTTGCACATCGAGAGACTGACATTTTTTCCCATTCCTCCTTGCAAAACAGCTCGAGCTCAGTGAGGTTGGATGGAGAGCATTTGTGAACAGCAGTTTTCAGTTATTTCCACAGATTCTCGATTGGATTCAGGTCTGGACTTTGACTTGGCCATTCTAACACCTGGATATGTTTATTTTTGAACCATTCCATTGTAGATTTTGATTTATGTTTTGGATCATTGTCTTGTTGGAAGACAAATCTCCGTCCCAGTCTCAGGTCTTTTGCAGACTCCATCAGGTTTTCTTCCAGAATGGTCCTGTATTTGGCTCCATCCATCTTCCCATCAATTTTAACCATCTTCCCTGTCCCTGCTGAAGAAAAGCAGGCCCAAACCATGATGCTGCCACCACCATGTTTGACAGTGGGGATGGTGTGTTCAGCTGTGTTGCTTTTACGCCAAACATAACGTTTTGCATTGTTGCCAAAAAGTTCAATTTTGGTTTCATCTGACCAGAGCACCTTCTTCCACATGTTTGGTGTGTCTCCCAGGTGGCTTGTGGCAAACTTTAAACGACACTTTTTATGGATATCTTTAAGAAATGGCTTTCTTCTTGCCACTCTTCCATAAAGGCCAGATTTGTGCAATATACGACTGATTGTTGTCCTATGGACAGAGTCTCCCACCTCAGCTGTAGATCTCTGCAGTTCATCCAGAGTGATCATGGGCCTCTTGGCTGCATCTCTGATCAGTCTTCTCCTTGTATGAGCTGAAAGTTTAGAGGGACGGCCAGGTCTTGGTAGATTTGCAGTGGTCTGATACTCCTTCCATTTCAATATTATCGCTTGCACAGTGCTCCTTGGGATGTTTAAAGCTTGGGAAATCTTTTTTGTATCCAAATCCGGCTTTAAACTTCTTCACAACAGTATCTCGGACCTGCCTGGTGTGTTCCTTGTTCTTCATGATACTCTCTGCGCTTTTGACGGACCTCTGAGACTATCACAGTGCAGGTGCATTTATACGGAGACTTGATTACACACAGGTGGATTGTATTTATCATCATTAGTCATTTAGGTCAACATTGGATCATTCAGAGATCCTCACTGAACTTCTGGAGAGAGTTTGCTGCACTGAAAGTAAAGGGGCTGAATAATTTTGCACGCCCAATTTTTCAGTTTTTGATTTGTTAAAAAAGTTTGAAATATCCAATAAATGTCGTTCCACTTCATGATTGTGTCCCACTTGTTGTTGATTCTTCACAAAAAAATACAGTTTTATATCTTTATGTTTGAAGCCTGAAATGTGGCAAAAGGTCGCAAAGTTCAAGG
This sequence comes from Oncorhynchus mykiss, assembly GCF_013265735.2. Taxonomy (NCBI): domain Eukaryota; kingdom Metazoa; phylum Chordata; class Actinopteri; order Salmoniformes; family Salmonidae; genus Oncorhynchus; species Oncorhynchus mykiss. Next base: position 35,968,338 of record NC_048586.1, on the reverse strand, counting down.
GGGCCGAATACTTTCGCAAGGCACTGTATATGTTGAAGAGGGTGGAGCTTAAGCTCTCTGTTTCACCCCACGGTCCCGTGGAAAGAAATATGTGTGTTTTTTTGCCAATTTTAACCACACACTTGTTGTTTGTGCACATAGATTGTATAATGTTGTATGTTTTTCCCCCAACACCACTTTCCATCAATTTGTATAGCAGACCCTCATGCCAAATTGAGACAAAAGCCTTTTTTTAAAAAATCAACAACGCATGGAAGACTTTGCCTTTGTTTTGTTTTGTTTGTTTGTAAATTAGAGTGTGCATGGTAAATACGTGGACTGTCGTTACAGTAATTTGGTAAAAAGTACATTTGACAATTGCTCAGTACAATGTTTTCATTGAGGAAATGTATGAGTCAGCTGTTAATGATAATGCAGAGGATTTTCCTAAGGCTGCTGTTGACGCATATCCCCCGGTAGTTATTGGGGTCAAATTTGTCTCCACATTTGTGGATTGGGGTGATCAGTCCTTGGTTCCAAATATTGGGGAAGATGCCAGAGCTGAGGATGATGTTAAAGAGTTTTAAGTACAGCACATTGTTATTTGTGGTCTGTATATTTGATCATTTCATTGAGGATACCATAAGCCCCACAGGCCTTTTTAGATTGGAGGGTTTCTATTTTGTCCTGTAGTTCATTCACTGTAATTGGAGAATCCAGTGCGTTCTGGTAGTCTTTAAATCGAATCAAATCAAAGTTTATTTGTCACATGCGCTGAATACAACAGGTGTAGTAGACCTTACAGTGAAATGCTTACTTACAGGCTCTAACCAATAGTGCAAAAAAGGTGTTAGGTGAACAACAGGTAGGTGAAGAAATAAAACAACAGTAAAAAGACAGGCTACATACAGTAGCGAGGCTATAAAAGTAGTGAGGCTACATACAGACAACGATTAGTCGGGCTGATTGATGTAGTATGTACATGTAGATATGGTTAAAGTGACTATGCGTATATGATGGAACAGAGAGTAGCAGTAGTGTAAAAGAGGGGTTGGTGGGTGGTGGGACACAATGCAGATTGCCCGGTTAGCCAATGTGCGGAAGCACTGGTTGGTCGGCCCAATTGAGGTAGTATGTACATGAATGTATAGTATTTAGTAGTTTAGTAGTTGATTCTGCAATTTATATTTGATCATGTATGTGTTTGCTGTTTGTTCATTGTTATAGAGCGAAAAAGACTAGAGAAGTGGTTTATCCATACCTCGCCGTTTTGGATAGATAACTCTTTGTTGTTTGTTTAGATTCTATGGATTCTTCAATTACATTGAGCTGATTTCTGATGTGCTGCTCCTTCTTTTTCCGTAATGTATTTCTGTATTGTTTTAGTGGTTCACCATAGTGAAGGCGTAGGCTCAGGTTTTCTGGGTCTCTGTTTTTGGTTGGATACATTTCTCAATTTCCTTCTTAGCTTTTTGCATTCTTCATCAAACCATTTGTCATTGCTGTTAATTGTCTTAGGTTGTTTGCTTGAACTGTTTAGGTTTTATAGGGAAGCTGAGAGGTAAAATATACTGTTTAGGTTTTATAGGGAAGCTGAGAGGTAAAATATACTGTTTAGGTTTTATAGGGAAGCTGAGAGGTAAAATATACTGTTTAGGTTTTATAGGGAAGCTGAGAGGTAAACTATACTGTTTAGGTTTTATAGGGAAGCTGAGAGGTAAAATATACTGTTTAGGTTTTCTACTGCCAAGTTTACACATTCACTATTACAGTGGCACCTTTTGTCCAGGAAATTGTCTAGAAGGGATTGAATTTGTTGTTGCCTAATTGTTTTCTTGTAGGATGACAATGTCTGTATTTCCAATTTCTTTGATGAAGTCTGGGTTCCTGCTCTTTAGGCCAAAGGCAGATGACCTCAGACCTTGTATATTCCAGGATGAGATAGTAAAAGCTTTGTGTTCCATATTGTCTAGTGTTGTTTTTGTGTGGTTTAGGCCTGGACCATCACAGTAGGTGTGAGCAGAGCATGTTGAGCATCTGATACATACCTCTTAGGTCGCAGGATGGGGCTTGGTCGGGTATAATAGTGGGGGCTGGGCCTGTTGCTCTACTCACGGCCTGGGCATATGTCCTGCTGTCATGTTGAGGTCCTTGCTTCAGGGGCAAGGAGCATGGGGTGGGCAGAAGGGGCATTGGTCTGATATGGGGGGGGGGGGGGGGGGGGGGGGTATATAGGGTGTGGCCGGGTTTTTCTTGGGGCGGTCTTAGCTGGTTGGAGTGATGCTGTGGTCTGGGTGTAGGTCCTCTTGGCATGGGTTCTCTCTCTCTCTCTCTGTCTCTCTCTCTCTCTCTCTCATTCTCTCTCTCTCTGACTCTTTCTCCCTCTCAGTTTCTTTCTTTCTTTCTTTCTTTCTCTCTCTCTCTCTTTTTTTCTCCTCAGACCAGACTGACCCACTAAGGGTATCATCACTTTCCATTTCAGTCATATGCTATGCAATTTTACTTACAACATAATTTACAACCATCATACTTTGTTTGTCTATGTGGGTTTGAAGAATTGCAAGTGTCCGATATAGGCCACAGTAGATTCCAAGACAATAAATATAATTAATATTTTTGGAAACAATCTTTGACCATTTCTTTGTAGAGGCGCCAGTGAGGACAGAGAGAAACGTCCTATTTTTCATGTATTTCTCTAAACAATTAATACTCATATAGCTTTGCTTATGGCAGGCCACCAAGCTTATCAATAAACATAACTAACCAATGCCACACTATCAGATAAAAGCTCATTAGCATATCAAAGGTACTTCCCGGTCCTCGCCGGTGTCAGACGACTCTGATGCACTGTCGTCCACTGTTACCACAGACAGCTTTAGTAATTCATAACATTTATACTCAGGAGGTAAGAACAAGGTCTTTCAACCTCATTGTAGTGTTTTTTCATCTCCCAGTCTCTGACATCTTTGAATCATGCAGTCCCTCGCCATCTATCTCTTTCATGTGCCACTGAGCGGGGGAATAAGCCAATATGAAAGCATACACCAACACAGACCACCGAAACAAAAACACGACTTAAAGTCAATATCTGAGTCATTTTTCAATTAATGCATTTTACCTTCTGCACGATCAATTAAGTCAAGAAGTATTTTATATTGAAAATATTTTCAGTATGAGAGATACCGTATGACAGGGGGACTCCTATAATGTATTTGATGTGGGTATTAAAGACACTACTTTATGACTGGGAGCATTGCTATAAGGTACAGACAGAGAGTGGAGAGAGGGAAACATTGGGAGGTTTGGACTGGAGAGATGTAGTTGAAGGTAGCAGCTCTTAGACTAGTCATACCTCTGGTAACTGTAGTAGGAGACGGTTTCTTTGGCAGGTCTGAGAAGCTGCCTCCATCCAGACCTGATCCTGTGTGCTCCTTCTTCTCAGTGGCTGTAAGGGCAGAGGTCTCCATGGTGGACAGCAGGGAGTCCGAGTCAACCTAGTGACACAGAGAGGGAAAAGGAAAGATTAAAGCAAAACATGTGTAAAGGCAATACAAATGTTGTTGACAAAGGATATTTTGGAATGAGGAGGTAGATTTTGTCACAACACACACACATACTCACTGGCTGCAGCAGTGCCCGAGTTGCCAACAGAGGGAGTTCTACAGATCATACACTCAGTATTACATTCCAGCACTGTGTATAAAATATGAAATGAATAAGAAAGAACCTAAGAACTATTCAGTGTCCTGACATGAAGCAGACTTCTCTGAGATAATGCAGAGTGTTGCTGGTTGCCAGGCACCGTCTGGGGCACAGAGAAAGACACAAAAGGACACATTATTTTACCATATTATATCATGTAGCGTGTCTGGTCACAGCCTCCTCTCTTACACAGTCAAACTAAATTTAGATATTTTACTTTTTGTCAGAGAATAAAAACAGTATCCCTCAGAATATAGTCCACAAATAATACATGAATGTACTGTAACTACCATGTATATTGGCTACATAGTTTTAAGGCGTCACTCAATATGAAAATGTACACTTAAATAGATACAGGTTTTTCAGTTGTTCAGTGTAATACGTTCCTAATGTCCTTCATAGTAAAAATGTGACACACTCAGCAGTCTGTCTTTTAGCCACTGTGACATCATCATTACGCCACATTCACATGCTTGTTTGAATGGCAGTAGACTTGGCAGCAAATGACTTGTTTGAGTTTGTGGAACCTAGATGATTATCTTCGGCTAAGTGCAAACAAGTAGCAGTCTAAAGCTAAGAGGGGAGGTCACTCCACACTCTCAAATAATTTAAAATCACATTTTAAGAAGAGAAATTGTAGAAATAAGGAGGGTTTATGGCTGTGGAAGCTAGTGATGACCCGCTGTCACTAGGCACTAGCTTGCTGTAATGGTTATCAATACTGGTTTTACCCCTTTTAATGTGTCAATATGAGGGTTTCGTTGTTGACATTGTCTAATCTGACCTGTATGCACGGATTTGATTCATTGTGATTTATTGGTTGATTCATTGGTTGAATATATGTTTATTCATTATGATTTTATTAATCGTTATTTGCCACATAAGTACAAACTCGGACAGATAACTTGACTATTTTGCTGGTTAGGACGGTTCTACTCTACACTCTTCAATGTAGTGAAACACTAAAAACAGCTCTACTGGAGTGTCATACAGTTTCCACACACTTGTTGACAGACGTGGGCACTTGGCAGTCAGAACTTGAAATGAATGCACCATAGACTATGTTTTACACTGTTTATATTGCTGAACTCATATACAAACATTTTTTCAATGACTTGACAAACAGCACTTGCAAATAATTCTCTGTCACTATTAACATTTTAACACCACAGGCATTTAGGTATGGCATACACAGTATTTGCAGCATGTTGGTGTTCTAGAGACCAAGTAGGACATTAGCTCAACTGATTATAAAATGTCTTTCCAATAATTAGTTTATATGCTACTGTAATACATTGATTAAATATGTTCTGTTTCTCTAGCCTTTTACACTAGCCACTATGAACAGTACTCACAGATCACTATCAAGTCATTCAATGTGTGCTCATGTGTGAAGCATCCTTTTAGGTTTCCTGTGGTCCTCCAACATCTTGTGTTCTATTGGAGGTATGGCGGACCAGTGGCCATTGGTATGACCCTTCAGAGGTACTAGTCGCCTGTCCCGCTGCCCGTCCCTGTGCCAAGGTAAGCCGATTAAGAAGTGGGCAGCTAACCGGTTTAAAAGGCATCTGTTTATTTATTGTCTTGCCAAAAGCAAATAAAAGTTGTTCTCCCTCTAGCCATCTTGTCACTGAGGCTGACAACTCATTCATAAGACATTTCCTTTTACGATCACAATCCAAAGCAGTAAGAAGTCTTTTATTATCTGTTTCAGCTGATTCCAACGGTTGTGTGACATTGGCAACAAATTATATATATATTTTTTACAATCAAAGGCTCTTGGATCAACGAAGGTATGCCCAACCCTAGAGCACATAGTAAACCCTAAACATCAGTCTATCTGTCTTCCTAGTGACTTGACCCCTGAAGAAGAGAGAATGTCTTCTTAATAACATCATGTTCAATATGAACATCTGGCTTGCAACACATTAATAGCTGTTGTTTCCTGCTATAATTCAAGCAAAGTATTGTTTTTTTTACTACTAAAAACAAAAAGCTATGTTTAAAGTGATAAGGAAGCATTGGTCTGATGCCGAAAAAGAAAATAAATTCACATGAGCACCACAATGTCTACTCTACCCATACTCTACCAAGGTTTTCCAGAACACAGCTTGACCTACCACAGTAGAGATATTTGTCTATTGTACTTCAAACAATGTGTATGGAGGTTGCTTAGGATTCAAACCTTCTCAAACAGCCTAATTCGTACTCTTAGAGGTGCTCCCACAATAATGTGATTTGCACCACATAGAAGTTAAAGTATTGGATTCTTCACACACCACACTAATCCCATTCCACTACCATTTCAAGATTTTTTTAAAATTATATGAAAGCAAGCTTCTTCTAGTAATATGGTGCCTGCTTGCATTTCCTTAAACCTTTATTTTAAAGATGGTGATGCTACAATAATACACATTTACAATAGGCCTATATCAAAAAATACATACAACCTAATGATATAAACAGTGTCTTCGGAAACTATTCTGATCGTTTTTTCCCCTCATCAATCTACACACAATCTACATACCCCAGACCCACCCCTCTAGCTATGCTTTATGGAAGAATGTAACTTAGTTGGCTAGGATATATTGTCAACATTGAGTTGTGGTTCATATGGTACAGTCTTGTTGGCTTGTAGCTACTGGCTAGTTTGCTAGCTAACTGGCTGTAATAGCAGCCAGGGATGTTTGCTAGCTTATTTGTGCTCGGATTTAGTTTACACAGATGACTTCAGCCATATGAAAATCTTCCCATAGCTAAATATACCTAGCTAGCTTCTTTTCCTTGTAGCTTGCTTCTCATCCGACTGGTGTTAGCTGACTAGCTACAGCTGCTAGCCTGCTACAAGCCAGCTGCTGCTGTTGTTGTGCAGCAATTGAGTTTCTGCTCCTGGTTTTAGAACTCTGAGATTCGGCTGGAAAGATGTTAGTGTTGTCAGAAATGCAACAAAAATATAGCACATTGTTGGTTCTTAATGGACAGAAATTAGCATGCGAGAGCAATAAATTAGAGACGTAATAAAAACTGTTTCACCTACAAATATAGTCAATCCGACATTTTGTAAGTCCAATGGTCACTTTATGGACGCTATAGTCTCATTTTAATCTGAATTTGAGCTAGGTAGGCACAGAAAATACTCTGAAAACTCAATTGCCAACACCCTGTTAAACAATCCGGGATGTGTACGTCCAATCAAGTTGATTTGCCAAATGTCCTTGAAATTGGTGTCATATAGGCTTAGATATGATGGTAGGGAGATTTACATTTTACACTAAATTTAACATCGCCCCCACAATAATCACAAATATACATTAAGCCCTAAGTTGTATATTAAACAGACACAAGCTTGTTCTGTTAAGTCCATTATTAAAAATGTGGGGCTTGGATCTCAGGGTACTGTAGGCTCAGGTAAAGGACTAAAGAGCTAGAAAGTGTGTTGCTTGGATAGAAGTGGCCCCAACTTCACCCGCATCCCCCCACAGCTCCACCATGCAGGTCTTTGGAGCCTCTCTCTGCCCCATTCCTCCCTCCCCTCCACTCACCGTCCCTGAAGACAGGGGTGTCAGGCTCTGACGGGACAGTACAGGTGTCAGGAACTGAACAGACAGATGGTGGATGAGGAGAACAAACAACAAGAGGCCATTTCTTCTTCTTCATTTCTCCTTCTTCCCTTCTTCTGGTTGGCTGGTCAGCCTAGTGCAGTGAGCGAACAGGATCGTGGCTCCCCCAGCCCCCTCCACTGACCCCCAGTCCACGTGACCACAGGCAGGGGACTCTATGGTGCTGGGTGTTGGTGGGATAATCCCCTATACAGGACTCCCAGACTCCTTTCTTGGATTTGTCCCTCTGCTGCCCCATACCCAATACCCCACCTCTCAGTGAGCGAGCCACAGTCTGGGTCCTGGGATAGTAAAAAAGCTTTTTGTGTTGTCATTCTCCGTCTCTTCTTAAGGTCTTCTAGTCCTGTTTTTATCATACTGCGTTACACAACTTTTTATTTTTACACTGATTAAAGCCATAAACAAGTTGTATGTCTGAGTGAGACAATCAACAGGAAATAAATGGCATGTGTAAGCCTGTGTACGAGCCCATTAGAGAGTAGAGAGAAGCGTGAGGACGGAGGGATAGGAGGGTAGCAATGACTATACACAAGTGAGAGGAGACCCAGATGTTGAAGCAGTTAAGTTATACCCCATTATAAACCCTTCTTTCCCCTGGTTGGTGGTTATCTGACATTGTGCCAAATGGCACCCTATTCCCTATATAGTGCACTACTTTTGACCACAGCCTGGACTCGGTCAAAAGTGGTGCGCTACATAGGAAATTCCATATTTCTGCATGGGAAACATATGTAAACATTGGGGCGGCAGGTAGCCTAGTGGTTACGAGTGTTGGGCAAGTAACCGCAAGGTTGATTTTTCGATTCCTTGAGCCGACAAGGATGAAAAATGTGTCGTTCTGCCCTTAAGCAAGGAAATTAACCCCCAACAACAACTGCTTCCTGGGTCTCTCAATAACAAGTCTATGCTCACTGAGTCTGTACATAGTCAAGGATTTTCTTACTTTCGGGTCAGTCACAGTGCTCAGGTAATCTGCCACTGTGTACTCTCTGTCTAGTGCAAGGTAGCATTCTAATTTGCTGTTTTTTGGTTGATTCTTTCCAATGTGGCATGTAGTTCTCGCTCTCTCTGTCTCACTAACGTTCAACATATCCCCTTTCACTAACACTGAAAGGAATGAAAACAGATATCAAAGACAGTCATCATCTATGAAGATTTGCAGGCTCCTCTTCTGCACTCCTCTTCCGCCCCTTTCTTCCTATCTCAGGATGATGATACTGATGCTGGTAAGATCTCTCTCTCTCTCTCATTCCCCGTCTCTCTCTCTTTCTCTCCTGCCTGCCCTCATGCAACCCAACCCTCTCTCTACCCTGGTGTAGTGTGATATATAGGGGTTTGACGCCCCTATTCCACCCTCAGATGTCTGGGCCGCTGTTGAACCCGCTTAGGTTTCAGATGTATGGTGGTCCTCAGGTGAGTTATCACCACCAGCAAAATGGGGTCTACTTCATAGGGTTTTTGTGTCTTGCAAGTCAATATAAACACGGAGCTATATTGTATGCTCCAAAAAATAGAGCATACATTTTATACTAATACAATTGTTTAGAGAAAGACAGACATTATTATCTAAAAATGATGGATAATCCTGAATAAATCATGAATAATGATGAGCGGTAAAAGCTACAGAGGGTCAAAGATCATACCCCCAAGACATGCTTACCTCCCCTGGTAATGGTGAGAGGTTAGCAGGTCTTGGTGGTATGATCTTTGATGCTCTGTAACTTTCTCACTCATCATCATTCACCATTAATTCAGAAGTATCCGTAATCATGGTAGCATCAACATTAACATAGAAGTGTTTAGAAACATATTATATTCTTGTAAATATTTGTATGAACATAACAAGATTCAACAACTGGGACATAAACTGAACAAGTTCCACAGACATGTGACTAACAGAAATTGAATATTGTGTCCCTGAACAAAGGGGTCAAAATCAAAAGTAACAGTCCTCCTCATGGACTGCACCAGATTGGCCAGTTCTTGCTGTGAGATGTTACCACTCTCTTCCCCAGATGCACCTGCAAGTTCCCGGATATTTCTGGTAAGGGAATGTTCCTAGCCCTCACCCTCCGATGCAACAGGTCCCAGACGTGCTCAATGGGATTGAGATCCGGGCTCTTCGCTGGCCATGGCAGAACACTGACATTCCTGTCTTGCAGGAAATCACGCACAGAACGAGCAGTATGGCTGGTGGCATTGGCATGCTGGAGGGTCATGTCAGGATGAGCCTGCAGGATGAGTACCACATGATGGAGGAAGATGTCTTCCCTGCAATGCACAATGTTGAGATTGCCTGCAATGACAACAAGCTCAGTCCGATGATGCTGTGACACACCGCCCCAGACCATGACGGACCCTCCACCTCCATATCGATCCCGCTCCAGAGTACAGGCCTCCAGAGTACAGGCTCATTCCTTCGACGATAAACGCGAATCTGACCATCACCCCTGGTGAAACAAAACCGCGACTAGTCAGTGAAGAACACTTTTTGCCAGTCCTGTCTGTTCCAGCAACGGTGGGTTTGTGTCCATAGGCAACGTTGTTGCCGGTGATGTCTGGTGAGGACCTGCCTTACAACAGGCCTATAAGTCCTCAGTCCAGCCTCTCTCAGCCTATTGCGGACAGTCTGAGCACTGATGAGGGATTGTGCGTACCTGGTGTATCTCGGGCAGTTGTTGTTGCCATCCATTACCTGTCCCACAGGTGTGATGTTCGGATGTACCGAACCTGTGCAGGTGTTGTTACACGTGGTCTGCCACTGCGAGGATGATAAGCTGTCCGTCCTGTCTCCCTGTAGTGCTGTCTTAGGCGTCTCACAGTACGGACATTGCAATTTATTGCCCTGGCCACATCTGCAGTCCTTGCAGCATGCCTAAGGCACGTTCACGCAGATGAGCAGGTGTTTTTCAGAGTCAGTAGAAAGGCCTCTTTAGTGTCCTAAGTTTTCATAACTGCAAGCTGTTAGTGTCTTAACGACCATTCCACAGGTGCATGTTCATTATTAGTTTATGGTTCATTGAACAATCATGGGAAACAGTGTTTAAACCCTTTACAATGAAGATCTGTGAAGTTATTTGGATTTTTACGAATTGTCTTTGAAAGACAGGGTCCTGAAAAAGGCACTTTCTTTTTTTGGTGAGTTTATATATTTTTTATTTAACCTTTATTTAACTAGGCAAGTTATTACCACAACATAATCTGAAACACAATCAAAACAAACTGCAAACGCATCCAACAAGTTTGTAGTCACAAGCTTGATGTAGTCATTGCGTGCTATGAATATAAGATCAAATGTATAATTTTTTAAAATTTTAATCGATAAGAATCTTTAGGGGTGCCAATAATTTCATACCCCACTGTATATCTGTAATGAGTTTTTGTTATTTTTCCTGTGAATACTTTACTGTATATGGCCTAACTGCAGAGTGCAGACTACGGTCTCTCTGCATGTACAGAGATCCTCCATGCACTGTTCTGATGTACTTCTTATAGTTAAGATGTTCACCTCCCCTCTACAGTCTGGCTTTCAGGAAATACATGCCCGTTTCTGTTAACTTCCAGCATTGATGTCGGAGCACTGAAATCCCTTCACCAATCACTATCCTAACTGCTGTCTGTTGGTGGCTTACAGGATCTCAAATATACAGCCTGGGTTAGGGCTATCCCGACCCCAAAAAGAGTATTGGTAGAAATGTTTAAACGTGTATTCTTCCATATATACATTAAAGAAAAACATAAAAGCAACATGCAACAAATTAAAAGATTTTACTGAGTTACAGTTCATATAAGGAAAGCAGTCAATTGAAATAAATTCATTAGGCCCTAATCTATGGATTTCACATGACTGGGAATACAGATATGCATCTGTTGGTCACAGATACATTAAAAAAAAGGTAGGGGCGTCGATCAGAACACCAGTCAGTATCTGGTGTGACCACCATTTTCCTCATGCAGTGCGACACATCTCCTTCACATAAAGTTGATCAGGGCGTTGATTGTGGCCTGTGGAATGTTGTCCCACTCTTCTTCAATGGCTGTGAGTAGTTGCTGAATATTGTCGGAAACTGGAACTAGAGCTCCGGCAGTCATGCGTCATGACCGCAGAAATATTCTACATGACCGTTGAGTCACGGTAATCTCCTCTTATGCACTCTGGACATGTGTTAGTAGTACCCAACTCGCTAATGATCATCAGGTCACTAATGGCCTGGTAACCAGGGCTCTATTGTCCCTCCATCAGGTCCTAATGGCCTGGTACCCAGGGCTCTATTGTCCCTCCATCAGGTCCTAATGGCCTCGTAGTCAAGGCTGTATGGTCCCTCTAACCACTCTGACATCAATGCAAACACAATCAAAAATCACATCAAACACTTATCATCAAAACAGTATGTGCTTTAAAACTCACTGTGATTGAACAATTTGAAGAAAGAAGTTCAAAAACCAGTTTAATCTGAGTGTAAAACATGATGGTTGTGGGTGTTGTTTCAAAGCCTAACACAACAAAATGGACAGTGCTTTCTACTGTGATGATTTATTCAAAACACCCATATGCATATTAGAGCTTATGGATACACACAGGCCCAATTATGACCTCAAGCCCGAAAAAAATTAATATGAGTGTCCCTTTATAATACATTGCCTACCGCATATTACACATGTCTAGTGATGTTCGGTAAGCTCTTTTGCTTTGTTGTTCCATTTTTTTGAGCGCGTTTGTTTTGTTGTTCTCCCGGTTTGGAACTATAATAAAGTGCACTTTATTTAATCATACTCTGCTCTCCTGCACCTGACTTCGCCTTCATACACATCTTGACATATTCAGAGCATTGTTGACTGCAACTGTGCTGCTGGCAACAATTTAATTACAATTTTTTTGACAACGTTTACTGACACCGGCCATATTCAACGGGTGTTGAGCGTCGTAAATTTGTCAGTTATTCTGAGCTCTGGCACACTCAGATGAATGCTATGAATTCAGAGTAGATAGCCAGAGAGAATTTACCAGCTACGTCTATCGACAGTTGTCGCAGTGACATCATAAAGATTCTATTGAAATGGTTACTTGCATAGTGGAGTCTTTTGTTTAGACATGTAGCTAGTTAGCTAAACAGTTAACCATAATCTCAACTCATAACTTTACTACCCTGCAGGTAGCTAACCAACCAGGTTCAATGTTAGCTAGCTAGCTAACATTAGGCTATAACTTGCAATGCAAATGGCTCTGAGATACGAATAATATTACTACACAGATCATACACTTAATGTTATCTAGCGAGAGAGCCAGCTAACATTAGCTAGCTAGCTAACAGTACACTTAACATAAAATGAAAACAACTTTTTGACTGAATTAGATATGTGTAATATCTGAAAATTTAGCTAGCTAGACTATCTTACATGGATGTAAACTTCTCCCTCTCTGTCACAAATGCCATGGTTGCCTTAGTTTGAAGATGTAATCTGGAGACAGGTGTTTTATACAACAGCCTTCTGTTTGTTCTCTTTTCGACTCCATCTGTATATTTGCAATAAAACGCCAGAATTTTCTCCATCTCCTTAGCTATCATATTCTAATTCCACTGTGCATTCCACTGATTTCAAAACTCGGTCCTCCAGAAAGTGGAGAACAACACCTTTGCAGTATCTTTCAAAAAAGACGTGTTAGAAAGGATTACCTACACATACTGACCAGCTCATGTTATAGACAGAAGTGTGCTACATGGCAGACCAATCCAAACTCATCTCTCGGCATGTCCAGCCTACCCATTATCTCAGCCAATCATGGCTAGCGGAAGGCTACTGGCTTTTTCTGTGGATAAATCAACTAGGCTCGTAATTGAACAATTTTATTCATATTTACAGATGGCATACAAGTTTGTTATGAAAGTTCACATGTTCCAGAAGGCATTTCTGACAAAAAACTTTGATTAAAAAAACGTACGTTCAAATGGCTCTCCTGTGAAGTAGTCATGTGCGACATATGCCTAGTTTCCTGAAATTAGTCAAATATGCGCACTCGTTCTGGAATGGGAAATCATCTAATATAAAATAATGGCAAGGGACTTATAAGCATATCTTGTCTGCTAAATGAACAAGCCTACAGACTCTGGAATGGCACTTAGCCAGATAACATACAGTAGGCTAACTCACATTCTGTTATCTGAAATAAATGTTTCTTCATAACATATTGTTTCTTTAGACCTTATTAAAATAAATAATGGATTTATTGTGATGGTGTATATTCAATTGATTTATTATACTTTTTTGTATGTAGATGTTCCAAAAGCAGCGCATCAGTGGCTTGTATGGCTTGTATGCGTGGAGGCCTGGAGATGCTAAATTTGCATGACAATAACAGGCTGACAAAATGTCATGATCGCCACAGCCCTAACTGGAACACTCTGTCGTACACGTCGATCCAGAGCATCCCAAACATGCTCAATGGGTGACATGTCTGGTGAGTATGCAGGCCAAGGAAGAACTGGAAAATGTTCAGCTTCCAGGAATTGTGTACAGATCCTTGCAACATTGGACCGTGCATTATCATGCTGAAACATGAGGTTATGGTGGCGGATGAACAATGGGTCTCAGGATCTCATCATAGTCTCTCCGTGCATTCAAATTGCCATTGATAAAATGCCAATGTATTTGTTGTCCGTAGCTTATGCTACGGACCATAAAATGTTGTGTGCCCGAACAAAATGTTGTCATAATATATGCACAAACTATTTCCAAACTGTTTTGTCTGGGAAGCATGTGGATGCTTTAAGACAAGGGCACATTCTAGATGGGGGAATCACTGTCTCAGAACAACATCCATCCCTGAAAACCTTTGATGCCCTGGTTTAAAAAGGGCACAGGTTAAAATATATGGTGGAACAAGAACTGGCAGCATTCATTAGTCATTTGCGTGACTCAGACGCAGGAAGGAATATCTGTTGTATGACTTGTCATATAGATAGGTGTCCTCCTGGTCAGTGAACCGAGAAAGGAAACTATTGCCCTAACATGTTCACAAAGGAAGCTTCAGTCAACTGACAGTAGACTATCTGAAATTTGAGCACTCATATTAGAGGAAGATCAGACTCTAACAGTGAAGAGGAATAGTGAAAGGTGCTACGGTATACACTGTATGCCCATTGCCCAGGCTAGGAGGGTACTACTATTACTGCCTTAACATGGATTCAAAAGCAAGGAAAGTACTACTATTACTGTCTTAACAAGTTCACAAAGGAAGCCTGAGAAGTAAGTGCACTACTTTTATCCATAGCCAGGTCAAAAGTAGTACACTAAATAAGGAATAGGATGCCATTTTCGGATTTTGACTATGAAAAAAATACTTTTGAGTACACACTGTACATTCACTGAGTAAGGTACACTAGATCCCGTGTCCTGTTCTTAGTAGCTGGGAGGCAATCAGTCAGTCACTCAGAGGCCATGTTCTTCCAATGATCCCCAGAATGAACAGATGTACACAGACGAGTCTTGTGGATGAGCTGTTCCTTTTAACCCACCCTCCCCCACCACCACTCGCTGCTAGTACATGCAATATCCTGTGGTCGATCTCTTTATATAAAACAGATGTAAAGACTCAAACACAATCGCCTGAGAAATGTCATAACTGTTTTTAGGGGGTAGATCAGCTTTAATATTGCAGATAGATTGTAGCTTCCATCAATGTAATTGTCTGCATCATTTTCATTTGATACGTTACAGCCTTATTCTAAAATGTATTAAATGAAAAGAATCCTCAGCAATCTACACACAATACCCCATAATGGCAAAGTGAGAGAAATAACAGAAATACCTAATTTACATAAGTATTCAGACCCTTTGCTATGAGACTCGAAATTGAGTCCACCTGTGGTAAATTAAATTTGGACATGATTTGGAGAGGCACACACCTGTCTATATAAGGTCCCACAGTTGACAGTGCATGTCAGAGCAAAAACCAAGCCATGGGGTCGAAGGAATTGTCCGTAGAGCTCAGAGACAGGATTGTGTCGAGGCACAGATCTGTGGAAGGGTACCAAAAAAAGTTTGCAGCATTGAAGGTCACCAAGAACACAGTGGCCTCCATCATTCTTTAAATGGAAGAAGTTTGGAACCACCAAGACTCTTCCTAGAGCTGGCCACCCAGCCAAACTGAACAATCAGGGGAGAAGTTCCTAGAATTCCTCTGTGGTGATGGGAGAACCTTCCAGAAGGACAACCATCTCTGCAGCACTCCACCATTCGTGTCTTTATGGTAGAGTGGCCAGACGAAAGCCACTCCTCAGTAAAAGGCACATGACAGACTGCTTGGAGTTTGCCAAAAGGCACATAAAGGACAGACCATGAGAAACAAGATTCTCTGGTCTGACGAAACAAAGATTGAACTCTTTGGCCTGAATACCAAGCGTCATGTCTGGAGGAAACATGGCACCATCCCTACGGTGAAGCATGGTGGTGGCAGCATCATACTGTGGGGGTGTTATTCAGCAGCAGGGACTGGGAGACTAGTCAGGATCGAGGGAAAGATGAACGGAGAAAAGTACAGAGAGACCCTTGATGAAAACCTGCCCCAGAGTGCTCAGGAACAGCAGACTGGACAACGACCCTAACAGGACAACGACCCTAAGCACACAGCAAGAAAACGCAGGAATGGCTCCGGGACAAGTCTCTGAATGTCCTTGAGTGGCCCAATTGAACATCTCTGGAGAGACCTGAAAATAGCTGTGCAGCAACGCTCCCCATACAACCTGACAGAGCTTGAGGGGCTCTGCAGAGAAGAATGGGAGAAACTCCCCAAATACAGGTGTGCCAAGCTTGTAGTGTCATACCCAAGAAGACTCAAGGCTGTAATTGCTGCCAAAGGTGGTTCAACAAAGTACTGAGTAAAGGGTCTGAATACTTATGTAAATGTAATATTTCTGTTTTTATTTGTAATAAATTAGCAAACAATTCTAAAAACCTGTTTCTGCTTTGTCATTATGGGGTATTATGTGTAGATTGATGAGGAAAAAAACTATTTAATCAATTTTAGAATAAGGCTGTAACCAACAAAATGTGGAAAAAGTCATACATACACATCCACATACAGTGCCTTGCGAAAGTATTCGGCCCCCTTGAACTTTGCGACCTTTTGCCACATTTCAGGCTTCAAACATAAAGATATAAAACTGTATTTTTTTGTGAAGAATCAACTACAAGTGGGACACAATCATGAAGTGGAACGACATTTATTGGATATTTCAAACTTTTTTAACAAATCAAAAACTGAAAAATTGGGTGTGCAAAATTATTCAGCCCCCTTAAGTTAATACTTTGTAGCACCAACTTTTGCTGCGATTACAGCTGTAAGTCGCTTGGGGTATGTCTCTATCAGTTTTGCACATCGAGAGACTGACATTTTTTCCCATTCCTCCTTGCAAAACAGCTCGAGCTCAGTGAGGTTGGATGGAGAGCATTTGTGAACAGCAGTTTTCAGTTCTTTCCACAGATTCTCGATTGGATTCAGGTCTGGACTTTGACTTGGCCATTCTAACACCTGGATATGTTTATTTTTGAACCATTCCATTGTAGATTTTGCTTTATGTTTTGGATCATTGTCTTGTTGGAAGACAAATCTCCATCCCAGTCTCAGGTCTTTTGCAGACTCCATCAGGTTTTCTTCCAGAATGGTCCTGTATTTGGCTCCATCCATCTTCCCATCAATTTTAACCATCTTCCCTGTCCCTGCTGAAGAAAAGCAGGCCCAAACCATGATGCAGCCACCACCATGTTTGACAGTGGGGATGGTGTGTTCAGCTGTGTTGCTTTTACGCCAAACATAACGTTTTGCATTGTTGCCAAAAAGTTCAATTTTGGTTTCATCTGACCAGAGCACCTTCTTCCACATGTTTGGTGTGTCTCCCAGGTGGCTTGTGACAAACTTTAAACAACACTTTTTATGGATATCTCCTTGTATGAGCTGAAAGACGGCCAGGTCTTGGTAGATTTGCAATGGTCTGATACTCCTTCCATTTCAATATTATCGCTTGCACAGTGCTCCTTGGGATGTTTAAAGCTTGGGAAATCTTTTTCTATCCAAATCTGGCTTTAAACTTCATCACAACAGTATCTCGGACCTGCCTGGTGTGTTCCTTGTTCTACATGATGCTCTCTGCGCTTTTAACGGACCTCTGAGACTATCACAGTGCAGGTGCGTTCATACGGAGACTTGATTACACACAGGTGGATTGTATTTATCATCATTAGTCATTTAGGTCAACATTGGATCATTCAGAGATCCTCACTGAACTTCTGGAGAGAGTTTGCTGCACTGAAAGTAAAGGGGCTGAATAATTTTGCACGCCCAATTTTTCAGTTTTTGATTTGTTAAAAAAGTTTGAAATATCCAATAAATGTCGTTCCACTTCATGATTGTGTCCCACTTGTTGTTGATTCTTCACAAAAAAATACAGTTTTATATCTTTCTGTTTGAAGCCTGAAATGTGGCAAAAGGTCGCAAAGTTCAAGGGGGCCGAATACTTTCGCAAAGCACTGTATATAAATGTTCTAACTGATCATTTCAATTTCTTACTATGTAATTACATAGGGGTTTGTGTGTTGGGGAGTTTTGTTATGTTATGGCCGTGCAGTAACAAGCAAATCATTGTGCTGAAAAAACGATAATCATACAAGCACTTGATCAAGTTATGTCATGTATGGTCAAAGAAGTTGCAATCTGCTCAGGAGAGGAGAACCTTCTATGGGAGAAACCCTCAGCTCAGATCAGCTGTCATTTGTGCCACATTGCAGAGTCGGCTTCATTCTTTCAGTAGCATTAGGGGCCATTTATCCTAAATGTGTTGTTACAACTCATTCTCAACAGTAACAGCTGTCAATATCCTCACCAGGCCCCTTAGGCAACAGCGGGTGGTGTGGGTGGTATGGTGTGCACATATGTGGGCATCCCTTTGAATCAAAGGCAATAATCTACAGTTGTCATTTGTTCTTCCAAGTTTATCTATTTAATGATGACACATCCACATTGATATTACAAGAGATTATCATTCTAATATAAGTGCTTTTGAAAGCAGACTTTATCTCTGATGTGTGTGTGTGTGTGTGTGTGTGTGTGTGTGTGTGTGTGTGTATGCCGGCAGTCTGTCAGCTGTTCCTCAGCTTGGACGCCTTGGTGACAAGGGGACAGCCCTAGCTGTTGTCTGAGGCCCTTGTGTGTGGGGGGTCAATGTCCTACCAGCTGCCACAAGCACACCAAGAGGTGCGATGACAACCTGGAAGCCACACTGAGCCAAATATACCTGGTTAAGCAATCAGCCTAGCCTGTACTTCAATTGTCAGAACATGTCCGTCTTTTACAAGCGATGATTCAGAAGCATTGACACCTAGCGACTCTTTGAGAATGATAACAAAAGGTGTAAAGACCGGCCACCCACACATGAGATGTTAGTAATAGGTACGTTAAAACCACAAGAGTTCTTAATGGTCTTTTCCAATCTGTCTCTTTTAAGGAAGTTCCATACTTTTCTCAACACTGAGGATAAGGAGCTCGGGGATACTGTTGCAGTTCGGCCATGACCGCATTCATGACGATTCTACTCTGAACAACATATTTGTTGCATTATATTTGAAAAGTCTTACATGGTTCAAGTTACTGAGAGAAGACAAATGCAGCATGCATCCACATACGATCCTCGTCCCATCAGGTTCTCCCATTTAATGAGAGGATTCCAAAACAAACTTCCTCAAAATGGACTGAATCCAGAACCAGAGTTCTGTTCTGAGCCGGAGAGAGGCCGACGCAATGGCGACAGGCAAGCAGCGAGCTAGTGGACATGTGGGAGTTGGTGTAGAACAGGGCTCTCCAACCCTGTTCCTGGAGAGCTACCATCCTGTAGGTTTTTAGCTCCAACCCTAATCTAGCAGCACACCTGATTCTAATAATTAGCTGGTTGATAAGCTGAATCAAGTTAGTTACAACTGGGGTTGAAAGAAAAACCTACAGGAGGGTAGCTCTCCAGGAACAGGGTTGGACAGCCCTGGTGTAGAAGAACCAAATGTTTTCTTTGCAAGCAGCTAAATGCTTTCAATGCGCTCCCCTCGTCTCCTAGTCTAACACAGAGGAGTCTGTGGCCTGGCACAAAGTAAGGCACTTAATATTTCTCATCATATGGAATGTAATACGATTACATTCAGCCCCTATGGGCAAGTCAGCAAGTCAACTTTGCTTTGTAGCTACGGGAGGCCTTTGGATAAATCATAACTTACATCTGAGGCCTCTCCCCTCTCTCAAAACCCCAGTGTTGGAAGCACAAACAGAGCATGCACACACGCCACACACACTCACACACACACTGTTGAATATGCTGCGTGTTCTGCAAGCGGCCTCTCTATAGACCTGACGCTCTGCATCAGATTAAAGCCCACGGCAAACACTGGAGACAATACACCATTGTCTGGGAGTCCATGTCAGTCTTAGGAACAACCAACACAGTGAATCTGGTCATTCATTGACAATGGCGAGTAAGATAGGAGAAGACACAGTGGTGTTAATAATGATACTCTGTCTGGGCTGCTGCCAGCTGCTGTGAAAGGAAAGTTTCCGTGATGGAACCGCAGATCATCTTGTTACCCTGGCTAACCCACTATGGGAGGTGATTAGCAGTAGGATCAAGGCAACCCTCTCAGATTAACCACATGCTGATCTCAGATCTTTCCAGTGTCCGCCAGGCTTGGTGTTGGTTCAGAGCGTTAGGACGAACAAGAAGTAAGGAGAACCAGGCACATGGTTCGGCTACATTTGGCTATATATTATTACGATTTGATACTGGCACCAAGATATATATATATATATATATATATATATATATATATATATATATATATATATCTTGGTGCCAGTGGACTGGAAAAGCTTGACTGGTAGTGTACTGGCAACCAAACACAACCCATGTTTTTTTCTCAAGGCATTTAGCTGGTTGAGCAAAGTGGGCCGGTCCAGTTGTGGTTATCTCTGTGTCAGCGCAGAGCTCTGCAGCTTAAACCCAATGGTTTATTTTAGGGTGAAGTAATGAAATAAATGTTGTGTCCCCCACTCCAACTGGCTAACTTGCTTTGACCTATAGAATCACTGCTAAAAGCCTGTGTTTGGAGAACTCTGGCCGTGGGGCTGGGTATCGTTTCAAGATGTCATGGTGTTGACACATCATATATAACACAATGTAAATTGTATACATGATTTAATCTGTTGAAGTTTCATTCCTTCCTCCCTCAGAGAACAGTGTGAAGGCAGGCTGGGACTACAGAGTTATGAAGTCCAGAGGCCCCAAAGTCGTACCCTACTCCCTATGTAGTGCACTTCTTTTGACTCGGACCATTGTTAAAACTAATGCACTATAAAGAGAATAAGGTGTCATTCCGGATACACCCCTGGAGTCCAAAGGCCCCCAAAATATCCCCACTTTGGTGCCTGTGATTGTGACTAACTGGGAGAATTTTGTTAAATAAATGGGTAGGTCTAGAGGAAATAGATCATTAGGCTTTGTTGCGTGACTTACAGAAACCTGGAAATAGTGTTTCCTCGAGAGAAACCATGTCCTCCGTAATTGTAGCCTAGCTTCTTGCTTTTTGATGAGGGCGACTCACTGTGCCTCCCGCCTCCAAAGATTGATGACATCAATCATGATGTGATGAGGTTGTCAGTGATTTTACCATACAGCGCTTAAATGGCTAGTTAAAACCACATTGGACTCTCTCCTTTACTTTTACAATTACGTGTTTTTTTTACAGAGGAGGCCATACATGGTTTCCCATTTTCTTTCGATAACAACAGATGTAAATTCTCTCAACCTCACATTCCATGGCACTGTGTGTCTTAGTAAGGACTCGTTCTCGTGGCTGGCCCTGTGAGAGATGGAGAGGGGGGTGAGGTGGGGTCTAAGTACTCACTCCTAGACCTAGCTGGCCCTGTGAGAGATGGAGTGGGGAATGAGAGGGGACAAGGCCAGGCAGGGCAGGTTGCTACTCTCCTTCTTCCAGACCGGATATGATGTGATCCTATTTAACCCCAGACACTTGAAAGAGAATGAGCCAGATGCCTCGAGGGTATGGTATAACAGACACTAAAAAGCCTTGATTGTGTCCACTTGCCATCCCAAGCCAATGCAGAGAGGAACTCAAAGAGGGACCCTGAAAACAAATGAATGTAGCTTCTCTGCCGACTGCCGTCACTTCACTGGTCCCTGTGTTTTCCCCTTCCCTCCACCTTACCCCTCATCTCAAGTACAGCCTCGCTGTAAGAAGAGTGCGCCGTGGCAGACTAGAATAGTTCAACACATAGATGTCTTTTTACAGCTCCCTAAATGGCCATTAAATGCCCATCAATTGAGCTCCAGACATGAGTGTACTTCAGCCACCCTCCACCCCCACACAGCTCCCCCCGGCCTGGGCTGAAGGAAGGCTGCAAGGTCCTGCTAGACACCCAGTATTGTCCAACACTCTCAAAGTGGTGTCTCCGACGGGTCTAGAATGATAATGCTCTTTTCACTCGATGGCAACCACTCGTTGTATACAACGTCAGAGGTGTACGTCATCTCGTAGGGAAACAGTGTTGGGCTCAACAACGTGTTGCAAAACATACAGCAGGCTTAACAACACTGGTGGGAAGGTGTTCATTTTCTTTTACAGCAATGGAAATATGAAAATATAGTTTAAATGCACTGTAGGGCATTTTGGATATGATTCAACCATCAACGATTTGCCTATATTAAAACGGTGTGGTTTGTAATCATAATGGCCTAATATAACCACGTAATACGGCCATCAGAACAGAAACATAATTGTGGGAAAGCAGCCATTCTGGGAAACATGTAAACTATAGAGATACAGCAGCTGTAGTTCTTTCTTTTACATCAAGTAGATTTCTAAACACAACAACTTTCTCAACTGTATACCCGCAACATTGACCTTTCTCCTGGTAGAATCTCTGAGCAGTTTAAGGGGACAGAGCTTAAAGGGACTGCAATCTAGGAATGCCATGCTGTAGTAAATGGCTTTATCAGAACAGTATATTATCTTAGCTCACTGAGGTGTGAGAGGAGAGAGAGAAAGAGAGAGAGACAAGAAAACCCTGTTCTTTTCAAAAAAATGTTGTCCTCTCTATAGGGGGAGGTCTGTCCTCTTCCTGTCCTTCTCAGAGTCATTCAAACGGACCCTCCTGCATACTAGACCTCATCAGAATATGTGTTTTTAAGTCCCCCCACCTCTCCTCTTTTCCCTTTTCCAGTATTCGGTTCATTACATTTCTGCAGACTTCCAGAGAAGAAAAACGGCAGATCAATAAAGTAGGGAGAGCTGTGGAGGGACATGTGAAAGAGAGAAACAGAGGGTAAGGGGAACATAGAAAAGAGAGTGAGGCTGGCTCTGGCTTGGGAGATGAAAGTGACATCGCCACCATGGGTTTCAGAGCCTAGAGAAAAGAACCCCAAGCAGAGCTTGAATAGGCTGAATAGCCCCATCATTTCTTTACATTCTTTCACTCTCCCCAGGCCTGACTGCTGGAACTCTTCATTGAGCACAATGGCAAATGCACTAAAACTTTTTTCTTATGCTAATGTTCCCGCAACTGCATGGGCATCAACGCATTAAATTAAAATCACACTCATGGTGGACACACAGACATGTATCCACCATGCGCAACACAGAAATGCATACCACCACGGATGCTTTTTTTGCAAGAGTCAGAGCTTTTTCCTTGAGCATTTGTCTATTCTTACTTTTCATTTTCTTTCTTTTCACTGTTTTCTTTTCACTTTATTCTCTAGAGAAAATACTATTGTTCCTTTGTAAAATCCTGCAGTTTTAACATTCTTCAGTAAGCCCATGACATCAAATAACTTGAACCAGTCCTTTCATCAGTTTTACATTTGAGTTGATGAATATCACCGATTTAAGGAATTCATTTGACATTAAACTATATCCTTTTCAATTGATATACAATCCTAAAACCATGTCTATTCTTTTTTATTTGTGGTTCTATAACTGATCTGAGACCAAAACGAGGATGAAAATGGTGTCGATATTATTAGTTCAGGCGTGAGCCTAGGGATTATTAACACACACTCTAGATGGGTGAAAGCCAACAGTAAATACAGCTGTTTTTACCTGCACAAAAGCGTCAAGTGTTTGTTGATTACTCAGGCTACAGTGCAAACAGGCGAACAACTGAGAATTTTTCAACAATAAGTAAACAACTCCTACTGACATAGGAGATTCAAGGAGGTGTCCTTAATTCCACAGCATGTGAAGCACTTCAAACATTTATTGCAAGTTTTTAAATGAGAGGGATCTTGAAATAATCAGTACATGGAGTGAAGTGAGTGCACACTTGAGCACCAATCACTTTCTTTTACGTCAACTTGTAGCCACTGTGTATAGGCCTACAGCCAGTCTGCCACAAACGTTAGTGTGAAAAGCACAATTAAATTGGAATGTAGCCTATGAAATGTGTCAATCTGAAACCACTCAAAATGATGATAGACAAGACAACAACATTTGGGAACACATGTCCCTAAACCTTCTATAGAAGTTAAAACTTCCAGAAATATGCACAAAATGTATTGCAAAATAAAAGTTACTGTTTACATCGAACACATTTTTAGGATCATATTTAAAGATGCAGTGTATCACGATAGGTCTAGGCTACTACTCTGCTGGGCATTTGGAAGTCAGTAGAAGGGTTGACGCCGCGGCTTTCAGATCACATCTCTTCGCATATGGATCAAGTTGCAAGACAGAATGTTTTGGATTCCAATGTCAGTTAAGTTCAAAGTGCAAATGTGATGTGGAGTTACCCAAACCCCATCTGTCCTTGACACGCAATATTATTAAATGTGACTGCAGGATAGTGGTTTACATTTAAACAGATATAGCTTGTCTATTGCATTCAGCATCAAGAGGTTTCAAATAAGAAATTAATTATTTGTTTTAAAATGTCTCCAAGCTTGTCATCTAGGCTAGTCTACACCACAACAAAAACTTTCCTTACCTTGAATAGTTTCTCTTTAGACCCCGATGCTGTTTTTTTTCTCTCACTTTGTCCGACGACTCTGCAAGTATTTCGAGAATTAGGCTTAAGTGTACTTTTTCAATGAAAAGAGCCGAGGCCGGCTATGTACTTAAAGAAAAGTTTTAAAGTCTATTCAAAGTTCGGAACACGGCATCCCTCGGATAACTCATTTAACACGGAGGAGCGCAATTACTCGCATCTAACTTTTACAATCCATCATCTTCAAGCGGTAACGTTTTCTCACTCACCTTTGAGTTTTTACATAAGAAAGCGCATGACATGTTTTCGCCAGAATACGTGGCTGAAAATGTAAACTAAAACTAGATTTTAATCGACAGTTGTTCTAGACATGCGGTGGTGAGATCTTCAAGCTGATCTGTTTTCAATCCGATCCCCTCTTTCTCTCCCCCTCTCTACCCTCCACCTCCTCCGTGCTCCCTGTTGAGTTGAGCCATTTGCTGCTCCAGATGGGCCGGACTAACTCAATCCAGCAGTTGGACTCAGGTACAAGTTAGATGAAGTTGAATTATTGTTCGATTTCACAAACTTCAGGCAGGAACGTTACTGGGAGATAATTTTGTCAGATACACATGGGCTATTCAATTGAGAATAGGAGCATCATTGCAACTGACTAGGAAATCACCCAACTGACCCCCCCCCCCCCCCTCATATAAACGTATTTTTTGGCCATCACATATTTTGGGGTAATTGATATCTTCTTCCCCGTCTCCATTTGTCTTGGCATATCCTTACAGCAGCAACACTGATGAAATCAATTTGGAGACAAGCCATCCACATTGCCTACACAAAGCACATCATCAGGCATACTTTCCGCCATTATCAACAGTGCCTGGTACTAGCAAGTTACAGGATATGTCAGACTTTAACACTTGGAATGCGGATGTGGGTATATGTATATATATATATATCAGGCCTTTCTGATTAATGTGTCATGTCTGAGCAACATTATGTCTGTGAGTTGAATAATGGTTTGTGTGGATAATAGGGTAGTCTGTGAGTTGAATAACGGTTTGTGTGGATAATAGGGTAGTCTGTGAGTTGAATAACGGTTTGTGTGGATAATAGGGTAGTCTGTGAGTTGAATAACGGTTTGTGTGGATAATAGGGTAGTCTGTGAGTTGAATAACGGTTTGTGTGGATAATAGGGTAGTCTGTGAGTTGAATAACGGTTTGTGTGGATAATAGGGTTGTCTGTGAGTTGAATAACGGTTTGTGTGGATAATAGGGTAGTCTGTGAGTTGAATAATGGTTGGTGTGGATAACAGGGTAGTCTGTGAGTTGAATAACGGTTGGTGTGGATAATAGGGTTGTCTGTGAGTTGAATAATGGTTTGTGTGGATAATAGGGTAGTCTGTGAGTTGAATAATGGTTGGTGTGAATAATAGGGTAGTCTGTGAGTTGAATACTGGTTGGTGTGGATAATAGGGTAGTCTGTGAGTTGAATAATGGTTGGTGTGGATAATAGGGTAGTCTGTGAGTTGAATAATGGTTGGTGTGGATAACAGGGTAGTCTGTGAGTTGAATAATGGTTGGTGTGGATAACAGGGTAGTCTGTGAGTTGAATAATGGTTTGTGTGGATAATAGGGTAGTCTGTGAGTTGAATAACGGTTTGTGTGGATAATAGGGTAGTCTGTGAGTTGAATAACGGTTTGTGTGGATAATAGGGTAGTCTGTGAGTTGAATAATGGTTGGTGTGGATAATAGGGTAGTCTGTGAGTTGAATAATGGTTGGTGTGGATAATAGGGTAGTCTGTGAGTTGAATAACGGTTGGTGTGGATAATAGGGTAGTCTGTGAGTTGAATAACGGTTTGTGTGGATAATAGGGTAGTCTGTGAGTTGAATAATGGTTGGTGTGGATAATAGGGTAGTCTGTGAGTTGAATAATGGTTGGTGTGGATAATAGGGTAGTCTGTGAGTTGAATAACGGTTTGTGTGGATAATAGGGTAGTCTGTGAGTTGAATAATGGTTGGTGTGGATAATAGGGTAGTCTGTGAGTTGAATAATGGTTGGTGTGGATAATAGGGTAGTCTGTGAGTTGAATAATGGTTGGTGTGGATAATAGGGTAGTCTGTGAGTTGAATAACGGTTTGTGTGGATAATAGGGTAGTCTGTGAGTTGAATAATGGTTGGTGTGGATAATAGGGTAGTCTGTGAGTTGAATAACGGTTTGTGTGGATAATAGGGTAGTCTGTGAGTTGAATAATGGTTGGTGTGGATAATAGGGTAGTCTGTGAGTTGAATAACGGTTGGTGTGGATAATAGGGTAGTCTGTGAGTTGAATAATGGTTGGTGTGGATAATAGGGTAGTCTGTGAGTTGAATAATGGTTGGTGTGGATAATAGGGTAGTCTGTGAGTTGAATAATGGTTGGTGTGGATAATAGGGTAGTCTGTGAGTTGAATAATGGTTGGTGTGGATAATAGGGTAGTCTGTGAGTTGAATAATGGTTGGTGTGGATAATAGGGTAGTCTGTGAGTTGAATAATGGTTGGTGTGGATAATAGTAGTAGTCCAAACAAAAGCTGTTTTCTGGACTATTTGAAGGTACCTCTGTTTTGTGTCATTGTCAGTAAAAGTCTCATAATTCTCAAAAAGAAAAATAACAGAACAGTCATGACAGTCTTTACCTATTTATCAGACAACTACTCAAAAGCTTGCGTTCATGTGTGGTTTACGGGCTTTTTTCTTCTCTCACTTTTCTTGTGTGTTTAAAAAAAAGAATCTATATTATTACGTTTATTCTGCATTATTGGGAAAGAGCTTGCAAGTTAAGCGTTTCACTGAACTGTTTTACTCCTGCTGTATCCTGTGCATGTGACAACTTTTAACCTTTGAAACATCTTGGAGTTTGGATTTGACCCATGATCACCAATTCAGCGGATATTGAGGGAAACAGTGACCTCTTGTGGACATCGAGAATACAACCGTTGCATTCATTCAGAGGTTGTGTGTGTATGTGAAAGAGAAAGAGAGATAAAGACAGAGGGAGGAACATAAAGAGATAGAGGTAGGTAGAAAGAGGGGGAGACAAAGAGTGGGGGGCGAGAGAGAGAACAAGAGAGAGAAAGAAACATAGAAAGAGAGTGAGAAAGAATGCAAGAGAAAACGAGGGAGAGAGAGAGTGTCAGGCCTGGCTGCGTCCACCTATTGTTAATCTCTGTGTGGGCATAGCATGCCTGGATGCCCCCTCTCAAAACCAGGCCGTGCACATGAGCCCACTCTGTGCCTCTGCTTGTCTGTATAAAAGGGGGTGAACGCCAGTGTCAGGCCGTTTGCATTTCTTCTCTGCCAGCAGATCCTGGAATTTTAATGAGCATGTTGGGTTTCTGATTTCAGGAGCAAAACAGGAGTGAGGCAAGGAAGAGAGAGGCTTTATAGAGTTTCATAGACCATTCATAAAGTCTTCATAAGCATCACCTAGATGCTTCATAAAGTCTTCATAAGCACTACCTAGATCCTTCATAAAGTCTTCAAAAGCACTATGTAGATGCTTCATAACAAAACCTTCATAAGCATTACCTAGATGCTTCATAAAGTCTTCAAAAGCACTATGTAGATGCTTCATAACAAACCCTTCATAAGCATTACCTAGATGCTTCATAAAGTCTTCATAAGCACAATTTAGATGCTTCACAAATGAGACTACAGCAGTTTTGATAGTGAGTGAGATCACCTGTTGCTTACGATCTGGTCACATGATCTCATGCATACTTTCAGCATTACACAACCCTCACCTCAAGGTGCAGATCTAACCAAAACGTAATCAATCAAAAGTGTTTGTGCTGGTTTATGTTTTTGGCTATGAATCAACTATTCATTGTTTTTCCAAGTTATTGATATAGTCTTTCCTCATTTAATTAAATCTACAACAATAAATAATAATAAATAATAATAAACAATAATTACCACCTATCTATTTTTCTGTTCTGTTGATCTATGTAATAACAGGACAGTAGTGATGGTGCTGGCTGCTGTAGCCTACATTTGCCTAAATACTACAGAAAGTTTGCATATGAACGACAGTTTACTGTATTTTGTTGCATTGTTCACAGTATGATTCTTTGTATTTACAACTGAGAACCGACAAGACGTGTCTGAAAGCATACATTTGTTATATCACATCCCTGACCTGGCGTGTGAGGTCAACCCTCTCTGTGTGATGACTCAGTTTGTCCACAGTTAGTTAGCCTTCTGCTGGAGTATATATCCTGTGTTTTCCTATTATCTCCAAATCATCTCTGGGGTCCACTGTGTATCCAAAACCAAAAAACACACACCCACGCACACACACACTTGCACCTTACAGTATTCAAAAGCAACATGATTAAACAAATTGCACACCAACTCCATACTCTTATCTGGTGTACTTGATGTAGAATACCTACTCTGGATGAAATTGTTCTGTAGGCGTAAACTTTGAAAGAAATTGAGACGCTTGCTGGCAAAAGTTAATTTGTATGAAAACACTACCATCAAGTGGTGTAAAGTGGTATCACAGTGTTGGTTCTTATCACCAGGGTATTGGCCTGTACAAAGCAGTTTACAATGCATTTTAAACTGAGGATACTCACCCCTCTGTCTGCTCTATATTTATGGTCAAGTTGAAGGAAAACAGCGGCTTGTGTCTCTTAAACAGACCCGAGGACAGTCACGGACACACACGCATGCACAAACACACACACACACACACACACACACACACACACACACACATTTTATTGTCAATCCAAGCTATCACAACTGGTTAACACTTTACTTGACACCCAGTGTCTTAACACATTATGGCACGGTCATAAACATGTCATAATATGTCATAACAGCTGACATAACTTGTCATAACCTATCATAATATGGTCATAACACTGTCATGACCCATATACAGTGTCAAGAAAAAGTATGTGAACCCTTTGGAATTACTTGGATTTCTGCATAAAATGGTCATAAAGTTTGATCTGATCTTCATCTAGGTCACAACAACAGACAAACACAGTCTGCTTAAACTAATAACACACTAACAATTATACGTTTTCAAGTCTATATTGAACACACCGAGTAAACATTTACAATGCAGGGTGGGAAAAGTTTGTGAACCCTTGGATTTAATAATTGGTTGACCCCCCTTTGGCGGCAATAATCTCAACCAAACCTTTTATGAGGTCGTGGATCAGACCTGCACAATGGTCAGGAGGAATTTTGGACCATTCATCTTTACAAAACTTTCAGTTTCAGTTCAGCAATATTCTTGGGATGTCTGGTGTGAACTGCTTTCTTGAGGTCATGCCACAGCATCTCAATCGGGTTTTTACTGCTTGCGTCAGTTACTTGATGTGGAATGGAGTTCCATGTAGTCATGGCTCAATGTAGTACTGTGTGTCTCCCATAGTCTGCTCGGGACTTAGGGACTGTGAAGAGACCTCTTCTGGCATGTCTTGTGGGGTATGTATGGGTGTCCGAGCAGTGTGCCAGTAGTTTAGACAGACAGCTCGGAACATTCAACTGACGATCGAGTAATTGTTTCTACATCTCATTTTGCCTATAGACTCAGTAAAGTAAGCACAGACATCAAAGAAAGCCTTGAACCTCTCATAAATAAAAGTAGTGATGAAGTTAATCTCTCCTCTACTTTCACCCAGGAGAGATTGACATGCATATTATTAATATTAGCTCTCTGTGTACATCCAAGGGCCAGCCGTGCTGCACTGTTCTGAACCAATTGCAATATTTGTTAATACGCATATGTTAATATGGGCAATCTTTTAGCATTTTTCTGGGATGCTTGATTGTTTTTAATGCTTTTCTGGGAAGCTTATCAGAGGTAGACTTGCTTATGTTATTTATATTGGAGCTGATGAGGGTGAGCTGCATAAAGTGATCTTCCTACTATTGCACACCATCTCAATGATAACAGTGGTTCATAGGCTCATGATTACTGCTTACAATAGCTGTAGGATAAACAGATGTATTCTGTGCAATTTTTTGTAATTTTTTTTTTCTTTTACCTTTATTTAACTAGGCAAGTCAGTTAAGAACAAATTCTTATTTTCAATGACGGCCTAGGAACACTGGGTTAACTGCCTGTTCAGGGGCAGAACGACAGATTTGTACCTAGTCAGCTCGGGGATTTGAACTTGCAACCTTCCGGTTACTAGTCCAACGCTCTAACCACTAGGCTACCCTGCCGCCCCAATTAGGGGTGCATAAATTAAATAACTTGCATTGTGTTTGCCCTAAGATCATGTACATTTGATGCAGCATTATGACGACTCATTGTCACAATGGTAGGGATTAACTGAGCTGGTCTTGGATCATTTACCAGTCATTGTTTCAACGCAGCCTTGAAATGCGTGGACAGAGTCCAGGAGCCAAGATGATTTGGATGGACTCCGTCATTCCTGTAGAGTATCTTCTGTTTCCAGAAGGTGTCAAAGTTATCAATAAAAGTGACTCCAGTAGAGCTACAGTAGTCTTTTAGCCAGATGTGTAATGCCAGCAGTCTGCTGAATCTTTCACACCCAACGATGGTACTGGACCTGAAATTATTGGCCATTTTTTGAGTCTTTTAATGCTAAAATCAGTTAATTAAAATCCATTTTCAAATGTTCCGAGCTAGCCCTCCTGATGTCGTTTGACCCCACATGGACTACGACAGTGTCAGCTCACGGCATCTGTGTTAGAACACTCAGAAGCAGCTTTGTTATGTCCTGTACTCGTGCTCCTGTGTAGCACAGGGTTTTTGCCCTGGGGACCGAGATGTTTCTCACCATAGAGCTGCCTATGATGAGAGCTGGTGTGTTGAATGGGCCGGTTTGTCAGGCAGCCTCACGTCTGGTGGGGCTGAGAGTTCCGAGGATCTGAACCCGAGCTAGAAGCCACCGGAGAGGGAGACATAACCGAGGACGAAGATGCAGATACCTCCGGATCCGATCTTGATTGGGAAGCCACCAAGGACGAAGGCGCCGCAACCTCTGGATCTAGGGTGGCAAAGCTGTTTCTGATATGTGTCAGTTCTGGGCTCAACATCCCAATGGAGACCCCCGTTGCCAGAGGGCGCTTTCTTCGACTTCCACTGTGAGTGACGTACCTCCATGGCTGGATGGTTGAGTCGAGAACAGCTCCGTTCTCCAGGGAATGGGGAGACACCTTCAGGGATGGAACCCTGCCTAGCACTGGCCAGTCGGCTGTGGAGAGCTGCCATGGTGGCAAAACGTCCACCAGACCAGAGCCATGTCCGGCTACTGGGGTGGAAGAAAAATAAAAAGTAGGTGGGCGTGGGTTCCCCAGTAGCTTATGTAGGTTTGTTACTTGCTTACTAAGAGTAGCTACTTCACTCATGTAGTCCTCCGCAAGCAAGCAGTTGCTACATTGAAAGTCAGCACGGTCCACATTGTCCCAGAACAAAGCAAAGTAAACACAGTTCCTGCAACACTGGAAACATTCAATAGCGGCCTCCATTTGAGACAGCAATTTAGCCAAACAGAGCTGTGCCTTTTTTTCTCCACACATAGTGTTGTGTGTTTCTTCCAAATAACTCAACTGTAGTTTCATCTGTCCACAGAATATTTTGCCAGTAGCGCTGTGGAACATCCAGGTGCACTTTTGCAAACTTCAGACGTGCAGCAATGTATTTTTTGGACTGTTGTGGCTTCTTCCACGGTGTCCTCCCATGAACACCATTCTTGTTTAGTGTTTTACATATCGTAGACTTATCAACAGAGATGTTAGCACGTTCCAAAGATTTCTATAAGTCTTCCGCTGTCACTCTAGGATTCTTCTTAACCTCATTGAGCATTCTGCGCTGTGCTCTTGCAGTTATCTTTGCAGGATGGCCACTCCTAGGGAGAGTAGCAACATTGCTGAACTTTCTTCATTTATAGACAATTTGTCTTACCCGTGGACTGATGAACATCAATGCCTTTAGAGATACTTTTGTAACCCTTTCCAGCTTTATGCAAGTCAACAATTCTTAATTTTAGGTCTTCTGAGATCTCTTTTGTTCGAGGCATGGTTCACATCAGGCAATGCTTCTTGTGAATAGCAAACTCAAATTTTGTGTGTCACACTCTGATCTGTTTCACCTGTCTTTGTGATTGTTTCCACCCCCCTTCCAGGTGCCGCCCATTTTACCATGTTCTCTTTTTGTCTGTTGCCAGTTTGCCTTCTTTGTTCAGTCTCTTTTTCTCGCCCTCCTGGTTTTGACCCTTTCCTGTCCTGACTCTGAGCCTGCCTGCCTGACCACTCTGCCTGCCCCAGACCCTGAGCCTGCCTGCCGACCTGTACCTTTGCCCCACCTCTGGATTATTGACCCTCTGCCTACCCTGAGCCTGCTTGCCGTCCGGTACCGTTGCCCCACCCCTGGTTTACGGACCCCTGGCTGCCTTGACCTGTCTATTGCCTGCCACTGTTGGATTATTAAACCATTGTTAAATCGACCTGTCTGCATCTGGGTCTTACCTTCACACCTGATAGTACGAACTGGCCTTGACTGACCCGGCATACCCGGACCAGCTGCGCAATGCCATCTCCTCCCAAGGAGCCTCCATTGGTAGGCACGAGGAATTGCTTCGTGGTCTTATGGAGGGGGTCCAAACATTGGCTGAGCGCCATGACCGGGCGTTGGACATGCTGCTCTAGCAATTCCGCGGGTTGTCTGGGGGGCAGCCTGCCACGGTGGTAACCCCACCTCCCCTTAGTAACTCAGAGGTTAGCAGCGCCGCCCAACCAGCCACTCCACCTTCCCAGGAGCCCCGGTTATCTCCCCCGGAACGCTTTAATGGAGAACCTGTCGGGCATTTTTAGCTCAGTATGCCCTTGATTTTGAGCTTCAGATAGCCTACCTCATCACTCTGTTGTCTGCGAGGGCTCTCACCTGGGCTACCGCTGTATGGGAACAACAGCCCAGCCATGTGTGTGAGTAGAGAAGCTGCCCGGAAGCTAATCCAGCTCCGGCAGGACCCCCGCCGAGTGGCCGACTATGCGGTGGATTTCCGCACGTTGGCAGCGGAGAGTGCGTAGAACCAGGAAGCACTGTTCGACATGTTCCAGCACGGCGTCTCGGAGGAGGTTAAGGACAAGCTTGCTGCTTGGGAGTTACCCACGAATCTTAACAACTTCTTAGGGATCGGTGTCCCTTCCATGGGATGGCTTTGGAAACATAGGCTAATGCAATTAGCATGAGGTTGTAAGTAACAAGAAAACACCCTGACCATAGTTTGCTTTGTATGTTTCTATGTTTTGTTTGGTCAGGGTGTGATCTGAGTGGGCATTCTATGTTATATGTCTAGTTTGTCTATTTTTATGTTTGGCCTGATATGGTTCTCAATCAGAGGCAGGTGTTAGTCATTGTCTCTGATTGGGAACCATATTTAGGTAGCCTGGTTTGTGTTGGGTTTTGTGGGTGGTTGTTTCCTGTCTTTGTGTTTGTTGCACCAAATAGGGCTGTTTCGGGTTTTCCACGTTTATTGTTTTGTATTATGTTCATGTTTAGTTCTTATTAAAAAACATGAACTTCAACC
Source organism: Oncorhynchus mykiss (assembly GCF_013265735.2). Lineage (NCBI taxonomy): Eukaryota > Metazoa > Chordata > Actinopteri > Salmoniformes > Salmonidae > Oncorhynchus > Oncorhynchus mykiss. The sequence continues at coordinate 35,934,450 of NC_048586.1, read as the reverse complement.
ATGTTGCATTTTGGGCCACCTCTCCTTCCCAGGAGGAAAACCGTTACAACATAGACATATCTGATTTTGGCAGAAAGCTTAAATTCTTGTTAATCTAACTGCCCAATTTACAGTAGCTATTACAGTGAAATAATACCATGCTATTGTTTGTGGAGAGTGCACAATTTTGAACATGAAAAGTTATTAATAAACAAATTAGGCACATTTGGGCAGTCTTGACACAAAATATTATATACAAAATATTTGAACAGTAATGCAATGGTTCATTGGATCAGTCTGAAACCTTTTAATACACTGCTGCTATCAAGTGGCCAAAATCTAAATAGCACCTGGGCTGGAATAATAAACTGTGACCTTTCTCTTGCATTTCAGAGATGATGGTACAAAACAATTATATTTGTATTATCTTTTACCAGATCTATTGTGTTACATCTTCCTACATTCCTTTCACATTTCCACAAACTTCAAAGTGTTTCCTTTCAAATGGTACCAAGAATATGCATATCTTTGCTTCAGGGCCTGAGCTACATGCAGTTAGCTTGGGGTATGTCATTTTAGGAGAAAATTGTATAAAAAAATGGGCGGATCCTTGAGGTTTAAACTCCCTCAACGCTTGACCATCCGCATCGATGGACGATTGCGGGAATGACGAATGGAGAGGAAATTCGATTTCGCTTGCACGTCCAGGGATTCCACCTCGCCTCCGAGTCATCCTGGAAGTCCCCAACGGTCCCGTTGCCGAGAGCACCCAAGGTTTCCAGACCTTCCTCGAGAGTCACTGAAGATGACCCAGGCACTGTTTCATGAGCCTATGCAACTAGGCAGAGCTGGGCTGTTGCCAGTGGAATGGCAACACATGATCAACACAAGGAGCTGTCTGTATTGCTAGATTTATGACTGCGGGATTGACATTCTCCCTAGCACCAGAGACCAAGGCTAAGGAGACCTACATTGGGGACTCCCTAGCTACAGGATTTATCCGTCCCTCTTCCTCTCCCACTGGCAGAGGGTTCTTCTTTGTGGAGATAAAGGACAAGACCCTGCGTCCGTGCATTGACTACCGAGGACTCAATGGCATTACAGTGAAAAAACGTTATCCGCTACCACTCATTTCCTCAGCCTTCAAGCTGCTCCAGGGGGTCACTGTGTTCGCTAAGCTGGATCTACGAAAGGTCTACCACAATGATGCAGATATGAGAGGCGGCCATTACAAATATCTGGTCATGCCCTTTGGCCTCGCCAATGCCCCTGCCTTGTTCCACGCTCTGGTGAACGATGTTCTCCGCGATATGTTGAACCGGTTCCTATCCTGGCTCTTCCCGTCAGTTCGTGGTGAAGGTCGATGCTTCAGATGTTGGAGTGGGACCTGTCCTGTCCCAACGTTCTGCCCGAGGACCTTAAGCTGCATCCCTGTGCCTTCTTCTCACACCGCCTCAACACCATGGAGAGGAACTACGATGTGAGGAATCGGGAGCTCCTCGCAGTGAGGAATCGGGAGCTCCTCGCGGTGAAGATGACGTTGGAGGAATGGAGGCACTGGCTAGAAGGGGCGGAACATCCGTTCATTTTGTGGACCGACCACAAAAACCTGGAGTATCTCCGCACCGCCAAGTGCCTCAACTCCAGGCAAGCGAGATGGGCCCTGCTGTTTACCTGGTTAAACGTTTCCCTCTCCTACTGGCTGGGATCCAAGAACGTCAAGCTGGATTGCCCTGTCCCGCCGCTATAACCTCACGGTTACCTCCCCGGAGCCTGAGACCATCCTTCCCACCTCGTGCCTGGCGACAGAACTCAGCTGGGGTATAGGGAAACAGGTCTGGGAGGCACAGCGGTCCCAACCAAACCATTGGGTGGGCCTAGATAGCCGGAGGTTTGTGCCTGACGCTGTCTGCTCTGCGGTCCTGGAGTGGGCCCACTCCTCCAGGCTCGCCTGTCACTCGGACTCCCATTGGACCCTGGCCTTCGTGCGACAACACTTTTTGTGGCCTACTATGGTTCTGGATGTTGCCGCATTTTTCACCGCCTGCACGGTCTGCACACAAATCAAGACTCCTCGGCAAGCTCCAGCTGGTCTTCTCCAACCACTGCCTGTCCCTCACTGTCCCTGGTCCCATGTATCCCTGGATTTCGTCATGGGTCTCCCACCGTCTGAGGGCAACACTGCCATCCTGGCGGTGGTCGACCGGTTTTCCAAAGCCGCCCACTTCATTCCTCTCCCCAAACTATCCTCGGCCAAGGAGACGGACCAGCTTATGGTGCAGCACGTCTTCCAGATTCATGGACTCCCGGTGGACATGGTCTCCGACCAGGGTCCGCAGTTCTCATCCCGGTTCTGGAAGGCGTTCTGCACGCTCATTGGGTTGTCGGCCAGCCTGTCCTCCGGATTCCACCCCCAGTCCAACGGACAGTCGGAGCGAGCCAACCAGGACTTAGAGACGACTCTTCGCTGCCTAGTTTCCACCAACCCTACCACCTGGAGTTAGCAACTTGTATGGGTTGAGTATGTCCGCAACACCCTCCCTTGCTCCGCAACGGGTCTCTCGCCCTTCGAGTGTTCCTTGGGATATCAGCCTCTGCTCTTCCCCGAGCAAGAGGAGGAAGTCAGCAATCCCTCTGCCCAGATGTTCATCCGCCACTGTCGCCGTACCTGGAGGAGAGCCCAGGCTGCTCTGTTGAAGACCACTTCCAGGTATAGGCGACAAGCGAATCGCTTGGGCAGAGGGAATCAGCTCGGGCAGAGGGAATGGCTCTCCACCCAGGACCTGCCCTTCTGGGTGGAGTCCCGTAAACTTTCCCCCGATTTCATCGGCCCGTTCCCCATCTCTAGAGTCCTTATCCCCACTGCTGTTCATCTTTTGTTACCCCGTACCCTCCGTATTCACCCTACTTTCCATATGTCTAGGATTAAGCCTGTCTCACAGCCCTTTGTCTTCTGTTTCCAGGCCCACCCCTCCTCCCCATGTCATCGATGGCCATCTGGTGTACACAGTGAGACGCCTCCTGAGTGTTCGACCACGGGGCAGGGGTTTCCAGTACCTGGTTGACTGGGAGGGTTATCACACTTTTTCTCGCCCTCCTGGTTTTGACTCTTGCCTGTCCTGACTCTGAGCCTGCCTGCCTGACCACTCTGCCTGCCCCAGACACTGAGCCTGCCTGCCGACCTGTACCTTTGCCCCACCTCTGTATTATTGACCTCTGCCTGCCCTGACCCTGAGCCTGCCTGCCGTCCAGTACCGTTGCCCCACCTCTGTATTATTGACCTCTGCCTGCCCTGACCCTGAGCCTGCCTGCCGTCCAGTACCGTTGCCCCACCTCTGTATTATTGACCTCTGCCTGCCCTGACCCTGAGCCTGCCTGCCGTCCAGTACCGTTGCCCCACCTCTGGTTTACTGACTGACCCCTGCCTGCCTTGACATGTCTATTGTTGGATTAACAATCCCTGCTGGATTATTAAACCACTGTTAATTCGAAGTGTCTGCATCTGGTTCTTACCTTCACACCTGATATTGTGAATGTTTTTTATAGGGCAAGGCAGCTCTAACTAAAATCTCCAATCTCGTCTCCAGGTTAGCTGACTCCTGACTCCAATTAGATTTTGTGTGTTGCTAGTCATTAGCCTAGGGGTTCACATACTTTTTCCAACCTACACTGTGAATGTTTAAATTATATTCTAGAAAAATACAATAATTTGTGTGTTATTAATTTAAGCACATTATGTTTGTCTATTGTTGTGACTTTTCTTGCCACTGTTGTGACATATATCGTGTTATTTTATGGCTGGTTATGATACCTACATAAGAGTGACAAAACCCACATTTATTCAAATGTGTTTTTTACCTGCCAAGACCATTCTGTAGAATTGTAGAAAATGTGCTTTATGACACTGTCACGAAGCATTATGACCTCCCTGTGTCACTTTACCTGGACTAAGAAAATACACTTTATGACACTGTCAAGAAGCATTATGGCCATCATAATCATGTAAGCTAGATAGGCCTCTCATGTTCATGCCCTTATGATAATCATCAGTCAAAACATGGTGTCTTGTCCTGCTCCTAAAATCTGCTCCTACATTCATCCCAGTCATCAGCAACAGAGCATTGGGATACAGTAGGTGCATGTCTGACATCAGTGTGTGCACAATTGCAATGATAATTTTCTATGGTCAATTTAGACTGAATCACAGGCCAATCACAACTATTTTGCCATTGTTTAGCTCAGTCTAACAAACATTTCATGCACAGTCGCAGTTACTTCCTTCCTGTTTCTGATTGGCTATTTTCCTTTTTCTGATCAGCTAATTTTCCATCTGGCTACAGTTGTGTTAACTGACATGCATTGCATCTGAAGTTAAACGTCGTAGTGACTTGTTTTGCCACGCCTCTTCAGAACGCAGTTGGGAAATGGCTCTATAGGCCCAACACATATGCTGCTGTGAGCTGTGCCATGCCATGACTAACACATTTGTATTTAGCTTTGACTGGTTTGGACATTTCAAAATGTTTCAACTTCATATTCATCTACTCCATTACCACCCCAATGTATGTGAAAATTGCAATGTTATGTTTTGTAGTAAAATAATAGTAATATAAGTGTTTCTAATGACATCATTGGTATGCATCATGTGATTTATAACCAATTACTACTAATTAGTTGAGGATATCATTGGAAACACTTATCTTCCTCTTTTTTACTACAAAACATAGAAACACACCATTTTCATATATTGTATGTTGATGTTGGGGTGGTGCTGGAGATTATGAATATTAAGTTGAAACATTGTAATGATGGGGTGGTGAGTCGGAACAAAGAGATCTTCTGTTGAATCTGACAATCAATCTTAATGGTTGTACAGTCGTCTCAAATAAAACTGTGAAGGACCTCGGCGTTACTCTGGACCCTGATCTCTCTTTTGAAGAACATATCAAGACTGTTTCAAGGACAGCTTTTTTCCATCTACGTAACATTGCAAAAATCAGAAACTTTCTGTCCAAAAATGATGCAGAAAAATTAATCCATGTTTCTGTCACTTCTAGGTTAGACTACTGCAATGCTCTACTTTCCGGCTACCCGGATAAAGCACTAAATAAACTTCAGTTAGTGCTAAATACGGCTGCTAGAATCCTGACTAGAACCAAAACATTTGATCATATTACTCCAGTGCTAGCTTCCCTACACTGGCTTCCTGTCAAGGCAAGGGCTGATTTCAAGGTTTTACTGCTAACCTACAAAGCATTAAATGGGCTTGCTCCTACCTATCTCTCTGATTTGGTCCTGCCGTACATACCTACACGTACGCTACGGTCCTAATTGTCCCTAGAATTTCTAAGCAAACAGCTGGAGGCAGGGCTTTCTCCTATAGAGCTCCATTTTTATGGAATGGTCTGCCTACCCATGTGAGAGACGCAAACTCGGTCTCAACCTTTAAGTCTTTACTGAAGACTCATCTCTTCAGTGGGTCATATGATTGAGTGTAGTCTGGCCCAGGAGTGTGAAGGTGAACGGAAAGGCTCTGGAGCAACGAACCACCCTTGCTGTCTCTGCCTGGCTGGTTCCCCTCTTTCCACTGGGATTCTCTGCCTCTAACCCTATTACACGGGCTGAGTCACTGGCTTACTAGGGCTCTTTCATACTGTCCCTAGGAAGGGTGCGTCACTTGAGTGGGTTGAGTCACTGATGTGATCTTCCTGTTTGGGTTGGCGCCCCCCCTTGGGTTGTGCCGTGGTGGAGATCTTTGTGGGCTATACTCGGCCTTGGTAAATTGGTGGTTGAAGACATCCATCTAGTGGTGTGGGGGCTGTGCTTTGGCAAAGTGGGTGGGGTTATAACCTTCTTGTTTGGCCCTGTCCGGGGGTGTCATCGGATGGGGCCACAGTGTCTCCTGACCCCTCCTGTCTCAGCCTCCAGTATTTATGCTGCAGTAGTTTATGTGTCGGGGGGCTAGGGTCAGTTTGTTATATCTGGAGTACTTCTCCTGTCCTATCCGGTGTTCTGTGTGAATTTAAGTATGCTCTCTCTAATTCTCTCTTTCTCTCTTTCTTTCTTTCTCTCTCTCGGATGACCTGAGCCCCAGGTCCATGCCTCAGGACTACCTGACATGATGACTCCTTGCTGTCCCCTGTCCACCTGGCCGTGCTGCTGCTCCAGTTTCAACTGTTCTGCCTGTGATTATTATTATTTGACCATGATGGCCATTTATGAACATTTGAACATCTTGGCCATGTTCTGTTATAATCTCCACCCTGCACAGCCAGAAGAGGACTGGCCACCCCACATAGCCTGGTTCCTCTCTAGGTTTCTTCCTAGGTTTTGGCCTTTCTAGGGAGTTTTTCCTAGCCACCGTGCTTCTACACCTGCATTGCTTGCTGTTTGGGGTTTTAGGCTGGGTTTCTGTACAGCACTTTGAGATATCAGCTGATGTACGAAGGGCTATATAAATCAATTGGATTTGATTTGACTTGGAGAATCTATCCACTACCACCAGAATGGTGGTGAAACCATCATAAGGGGGCAGATCAGTAACAAAGTCAATGGATAGATGGGACCAAGGTCGCTGAGGCACGAGAAGCAGCAGGAGCTTCCCTGCTGGAGCATTCCGGGGGGCTTGTTTTGAGCACACACGGAACAGGCATTGGCATGCCGTGAAACATCCTGCACCAGGTGGACCAGCTTGGTTCTCAGTAATGGAAATGGATGGTGTGAGAAATACCTGGATGTCCAGTGATGACAGCTGTGTGCCCAGGTCAGCAGCCGATCCCTTAACCCTGTGGGAACATAGATGTCTGTGTCCAGGTCAGCAGCCGATCCCTTAACCCTGTGGGAACATAGATGTGTGTGCCCAGGTCAGCAGCCGATCCCTTAACTCTGTGGGAACGTAGATGTGTGTTCCCAGGTCAGCAGCCGATCCCTTAACCCTGTGGGAACATAGATGTGTGTGTCCAGGTCAGCAGCCGATCCCTTATCCCTGTGGGAACATAGATGTGTGTGCCCAGGTCAGCAGCCGATCCCTTAACCCTGTGGGAACATAGATGTGTGTGCCCAGGTCAGCAGCCGATCCCTTAACCCTGTGGGAACATAGATGTGTGTGTCCAGGTCAGCAGCCGATCCCTTATCCCCGTGGGAACATAGATGTGTGTGCCCAGGTCAGCAGCCGATCCCTTAACCCCGTGGGAACATAGATGTGTGTGTCCAGGTCAGCAGCCGATCCCTTAACCCTGTGGGAACATAGATGTGTGTGCCCAGGTCAGCAGCCGATCCCTTAACCCTGTGGGAACATAGATGTGTGTGCCCAGGTCAGCAGCCGATCCCTTAACCCTGTGGGAACATAGATGTGTGTGCCCAGGTCAGCAGCCGATCCCTTAACCCTGTGGGAACATAGATGTGTGTGCCCAGGTCAGCAGCCGATCCCTTAACCCTGTGGGAACATAGATGTGTGTGCCCAGGTCAGCAGCCAATCCCTTATCCCTGTGGGAACATAGATGCGCGCGGGATGACAATTCCGGGGTGCGGGCTCCCTCTCTAGAGCCTGGCGGATGTCCACATCTACGTCCCAAACCTCTGGACCCACGGCTCCGTAGGATGGGATTATGGGTGCCCTCTGGACAGGAGCCTCTCCCGAATTGTTGATACGGGACAGGGCATCAGCCTTGATGTTTCTTAGAACCTGGGCTATAGGTCAGTATGAAGTTGAACCTAGTGAAGAAGAGGGCCCACTCCTCGCTGTCTGTATGTACTCAAGGTTCCGATGGTCGGTGAGGATGATGAAAAGTTCCTTGGCACCCTCCAACCAGTGTCTTCACTCCTCTAATGACAACATCACCACCAAGAGCTCCCGATCACCGATGTTGTAATTCCTCTCTGCGGGGGACAGTTTCTTGGAGAAGAAAGTACAAGGATACAATTTTAGTGGGTCCACCTGTCTTTGTGACAAAACTGCCCCCACACCCACCTCTGATGCGTCTACCTCAACCACAAAAGGTAGCGGGGATCTGGGTGTTTTAGTAAGGGGGCAGAGGTGAAAAGCCTCTTGATGAGACAAAAGGCCTCGTCGGCTGCTGGAGACCAAACCAACCTACGAGGCCCACCCTTGAGGAGGGAGGTGAGAGGGGTGGTGACTGCACTGAAGTTCCTGATGAAGCAGCAGTAAAAGTTGGCTAACCCCAAAAACCGTTGTAACCCCTTGATGGTGGTTGGAACTGGCCATGACCTTACCGCATCTACCTTCTTGTCCTCCATCCTCACTCCCTGCGGGCTGATTTGGTAGCCCAAGAAGGAGACAGCCCTCTGGTGGAATTGGTACTTCGCCGCCTTGGCGAACAGGTGGTTAGCCAAGAGGTGTTCCAGGACTGCTCGAATGTGAGTGATGTGATCCTCCAGGTTGAACGAGAAGATCAGGATGTCATCGATGTGCACAATCACCTGACGTCCGAGCATGTCCCTGAACAACTTGTTGATGAATGCCTAGAAAACTGACAGAGCATTGGCTAAGCCAAAGGGCATAACCAAGTACTTGTAGTGTCCAGACATTGTGCTGATCACCATCTTCCGTTCATCCCCTTTCCGGATGCGAATGAGATTGTAGGCACGCCGCAGGTCCAGTTTGGTGAAGAAACGGGCCCCGCGGAGCTGACGGCACCAGCGGGAGAGGGTACCGATACTTTGTGGTGATGTCATTGAGTCCACGATAAATCGATACAAGGGCATAATTCTCCCTCATTCTTGGCCACGAAGAAGAAACCAGCTGACGCAGGAGACATGGACCTGCGGATGAAACCCTGTTGGAGCGCCCCTTGAATGTAGTCCTCCATGGTCTGGGTCTCAGCCACTGACAGAGGGTAGATGCGTCTGCACAGAGGTGTAGCACCGGAAACAGGTAAATGGCACAGTCCCAGGGGCGATGAGGAGGAAGACAGATAGTGCAGGTCTCTGAGAATATCTCCCTTAGATCCTGATATTCCTCCGCTGGAAGGCTGGAAGGCTGGAAGGAAACCACAGGACTCTCAACTGATGTGGAACCACAGAGGACAGGAAAGCAGGTCTTCCGGCATTCAGGTGACCAGTCGAGGATTCTCACCCTCGACCATGAGATGGTAGGGTTATGGCGCTGAAGCCAAGGTAGACCGAGGATGATCTTGTGAACTGGTGCACTGGTGAAGAAGAAGGGGATATTTTCCTGGTGATTGGGCTCCACGGTGAGGGTGAGTGGTTTGGTGATGTGTGTGATGGTTCCGGATCCTAGAGGCAGGACAGTCGAGACCTTGAACCGGAAAAGGAGAGGAGAGCGGGTAGGTAGTAATATTGAGATAGGAGGAAAGGGTCTGAACCATAAAGTTCCCCGCGGCGCCGAAATCCTCTAAAGCTGTGGACACGGGGCATGAGGGACAGTCAGCCAGAGTGATGGGTACTAAAAAGAGTAACAGGAAGAGCACTAGATGGAATAATCACTCCTGGTCCAGGGGATGTAACATCACGTGACCGTCCCTTTGCTCTAGTTGATCCCGGATTCTGAAGTAATGGACACCGCTGGCGCTTGTGGCCACAGTAAAGACAGAGCCCCAGCTGCATCCGTCTGCGTGTGACCCCTAAATCTATGGGTTCAGGCTCTGATCCCGAACACTCGCCGAAGGAGGGAGAGATGCAATATAGATGCCGACGCTCCCGGAGGAGGTTATCCAGACAGATGGCCATCGCAATGAGTGCATCCAGGGTGAGGTTGTCATCTCGGCAGGACAGTTCCGTCTGGACCTGGCTCATTCCAGCCACTGGAAGCTGCTACTGTCCGGAAGGTAAGCGCATACTCAGCAGCCGTCTGATTTCCCTGCTGGAGCTGAAGCAGATGCTCACCCCCCTCTCTGCCTTCCGCGGGATGATCGAAAATACATTTAAAACAGAGCCATGAACCCCTCATAAGACTCAAGCTCTTCCTCTCCTTTCTCCCAGATGGCTGTAGCCAATTCCAATTTACTGCAATTCTACCCATTTTGTCTTGGGGTGGAGAGACATTTTGGCAGTTTTAAGGCTGCTTTCCAGCAATTCTACACATTTTGCCATGGCTTATGCCATGTTAATATGATATCTGAGTGAGAATGACTAACAAAATCAATGGGGGCCTCCTGGAGCTCAAGGCCCCTGGGCATGTGCCTGTGTGCCTGGTCAGTAATTTGGCCATGATTACTACAAGTTTAGATAGTCTAGCCAGCTAACTTACCACTTTAAAAACTATTATCTGACATGGGCTAATTTAGTTTTTTTGACTGTCATTGACATAACAAGAGAAAAACTGCTGATGAACAAACAACATTTCGAAATTGCACCTTGCGTATTCTACTATTCTAACTCTCAACAGTAAGTTGAGACCCCGATTGAGTTCCTAACAATCAACTCTTATGTTGCTTAGTAGCTAAGTGGCCAGTGGCCTTGATTTTTGACCTTAAAGACCTTTTTGCATGCCTGCCTTTAACCTCCTTTGGCTGGTGGTAAGGGTCCGTTATATTACATGAAGCCTTCAAATGAACCTTTGAGAGACCAGTTTATTTCAAACTGAGGAGCTACTCTCACAAAAGAGAGTCCTACAAAACGCGGTAAGGGTCCGTTATATTACATGAAGCCTTCAAATGAACCTTTGAGAGACCAGTTTATTTCAAACTGAGGAGCTACTATCACAAAAGAGAGTCCTACAAAACGCTCCAATAAACTGAGTGGAATGAACTAGGGTTAACAGGGTTTGAGGCCATTTCCTGGATCCTTGCTGCAGGTGGAAAATCACAGCGTTTATCGTGGGAAGAGTTTATGTTGTTTGTGGACTGCCACCACTTCAAAGGGAGGGATGGAGGGAGAGAAGATGGAGGGAGGGTGTTGTCCCCTCAGTTGACTCACCATCTACTAAATAAGGAGCAGGATGTGACACTCCCTTTTATCCCCCTTCTTTCCCCCCTTAGCCTAGTCCTGTGGGGATTGAAGACCCAGTCGGCCGGCCGCATGTTGCCAACACTGCAGGTTCAGTACAATAACAGTAGCAGTCACCCTGCAACTGTGTCCTAGAGTCATCTTGGGATGAATTGAGCTGGCAAAGGTAACTCTCTCTCTCTATCTCTGTCTCTCTGTCTCTCTCTGTCTGTCTCTCTCTCACTCTCTCTGTCTCTCTCTCTCCAGCTCTTTCTGTCTCTCTATCTCTGTCTCTCTCTAGCTCTCTCACTCTCTGTCTCTCTCTCTCTCCAGCTCTTTCTCTCTCTATCTCTGTCTCTCTCTAGCTCTTTCTGTCTCTGTCTCTGTCTCTCTCTCTAGCTATTTCTGTCTCTGTCTCTCTAGCTCTCTGTCTCTGTCTCTCTCTCTACCTCTTTCTGTCGCTGTCTTTTTCTCTCTCTTTCTCTCTCTCTAGCTCTTTGTCTCAGTCTCTGTCTCTCTCTCTAGTTATTTCTCTCTCTCTCTCTAGCTCATTCTGTCACTGTCTCTCTCTGTCTCTCTCTAGCTCTTTCTGTCTGTCTCTCTCTCTCTGTCTCTCTGTCTCTCTCTCTAGCTCTTTCTGTCTCTGTCTCTCTCTAGCTCTTTGTCTCTCTATCTCTTTCTGTCTCTGTCTTTCTCTCTCTCTCTCTCTCTCTCCCTCTTTCTCTCTAGCTCTTTGTCTCTGTCTCTCTCTCCCTCTACCGCTTTCTGTCTCTGTCTTTTTCTCTCTCTCTCTCTCTCTCTAGCTCTTTCTGTCACTGTCTCTCTCTGTGTCTCTCT